>NW_024372923.1:1900803-1903303 GCF_014805655.1 Passer montanus | reverse complement strand
TGACCCTCCAGTAAATCAGTGGAACTGGGAGGGTTTGGGAAGAGCAGCGTGGATGGTGGGGCTGGGCCAAGTGCTGGCACAGAGTGAGGCTGAGGGCACTTGTTGCCCAAAAAAAGAGCAATGGATTGGCATCCAAAGCCACTCCATTTCCTCCTTCTTCAATTATTAAAGAGAAATAAGAACCTGCTGGCACATAAAGACCAGAAAAGGAAAACAAGGTACTTAAGAACTGGCAGGCAGGCTCAGCAATAAGTCATGGCACCAGCCCCTGGAATGTCCCTGCTTGTATAAATAGGATCATTCATGGGAATCTCCAGGATAAATCCCTTGCATTCAGTACAGAGGAAGAGCATTGTCTGCTGTGACACAAGAAAAATGACATTAAAAAATAATAATTAAACAGAACAGCCACGGGTACAGATAATTTATCTAAGAGTGCTTGTGCCAGAGCCTTCAGCCATCCTGATGGACAGCCTGGAGATGGGAATATCTACAGCTCATGGGTTTCATAGGATTTCATTCTTTTTTGGGGGGGTTATTTTGGGTTAAGGCTCCAACCATCCACATAACTCCTGAAGAAAATCAAACCAGCAGCCAGGACATTGTTCTGGTCCTCAACGCAGCAGTTTGAGGGACAAAATTCCAGGAATCTCCATGACTTTGCTTCATCTGGGAAATAATAATTACAATGCTCCCCAAAACTGCTCCCCACACTGGTGTGAGGCTCATTGACCATGCCCAAGGCTATGCCATGAGTGTCACACACCATGACAATACTCTGGGTCATCACCAGGACATTATTGGCAAGATATAAAAACAACTCCTTGGCCCCACTACTGAGCGAGGAACCTACCAAACCCAGCACCCAGAATGGCAAAACTAAAAAAAATAAATAGGGAAAATGGGTGAACTTAGGTAAAGGTGGGGAGTGTAGGAAGTTGTGTCCACGATGGAGGTCTCTGTGGTTCCATACCCCATGGCAGTGGTTGACAATTGTCAAATTGAGGAAAGAGGGAAAAAAAAAAAAAAGAAAAAAAAAGAGGGGGAAAAAAGAGGAAGAAATCGTAGAGAAAAGAAATATTAGGGAAAAAAATCTTAGGAAAAATATCTTCAGAAAAAAAAAACCTCTTTCCAAAGCTGCTCACCATGTACAGCTGCTGAAACATCTGTGCTGAACATGATGACACAAGCTGGGATTGTGGCAGTTGGGGAGGGGGAGGCAGGAAGGGAGGGGAAGGCACGGGGTGAGGACAGTCCCCAAATGAGGGGACAGGGTCAGACAGGAGCCCCCAGGCTGTAGCCAAGGGGGTGTCCCCACTTTTTGGGCACCTCAGCAAAACCCCCCAGATGTGTTTGGGGTCACCTCTGAGGGACAGAGACCCTCAGACTCTCCCCTCCCAGGATGATTAAATCAATCAAAGGTTTGGAGGGTGACACTTTTGCCCAGGAAATTTATCATTTTTAAATTTTTTTTTTTAAAATATCCCAAGAAAATAAGCAAGGCAGGGAAGACCCTAAAACCTGCTGAAATTGGGGCTCGACAGGTGGGTTTGGCAAAACCCTCCTGTGCAGGTGAGGATTTTTGGACCTGCTGATGTGGGTAGAAAAATTTTAATCTCTGGCCTTGAATGGGTGCAGGGGAAGAAAATGAAAAAGAAAAAAATCAACAACAAGAATAATGAAAAAATACAATCTTTTGCTCCTGCATTGTGGTTTAAAAAAAAAAAAGAAAGAAAAAAAATAAAAAGAAACTAAATAGAATAGAACAGAAATCTGCCTTAATCAAAACAACATTATGCCAAAACCCCTTTCGAGGGAAGGGAAATGTCCACAGCAGCACAGCCCTGCTTAAAAATAGAACAGGCTTTGCCTTGTGAGGAACAAAAATACAGAACAACACTTCTGCCAGCCCGCCTTTGAAGGATGTCTGTCATATGCCTGCGCTTATTTTACGCCCCTTCCCTTTTTTAAAAGAGGAACAATGCCATCTTCCCGAAAGGAAATAGGCAATAAAAACTCCAGCAGGATTTCCTATTCATAATTTTTCCCATTCATATCCTAATGGGTGAAGGAAAAAAAAAAAACAAACCCCTCCACCAGCTCTAACAACTTAAACGACACTTATTAAATAGATATTTTTACATGCTTGGTTTTTCCTAAATGTGGGATATAGTTTTACAGTTCAATTAAGTTTTTTTTCCCTTTTCCAGATCTCCTTCTCAGAGCTGGCTGAATTCTGTGCGAGCTGATGTAAAGCATCTGATGACAAAATATCAAATATATTTCTAAAACACCCCGTTGAGATTTTATCTGTGCCATTACATTTTTAATTAATAGAATTTCCCCCCCCCTTTTTTTTTCAGTTGTTGTTTTACAAATGTTGTGTTTTACTGCCAGTATGATCTCACTGCTTTACAGTATCGATAAATGAAGGCACACCTGCACTATAAAATCTGCTTTATATGAAGCAGGCCATTCATGTTTTTATAGCCCATTTTTC
>NW_024372923.1:1850803-1895803 GCF_014805655.1 Passer montanus | reverse complement strand
GGCGCATGTTTGCTGTGTAACTTCTCAACAGATTGAGTGGACATTCCGCTGCTGCAGCGCAGCCATAAAATTCAGGAACTTGTAAAGCGCGGCTCCCTCCTCCTCCTCCTCCTCCTGCTCTCCCTCTTTTCCCTCCTCTCCCTCTTTTTTTCCCTCTTTTCCCTCTTTTCGCTGCCCGCTCCATTCCCGGCGCCGGCGCCGCTCCGGGCGGAGCCACAGCGCCGCCCCGTGGCCGCCGGCGCAACGCGCCGCGCTCGGCGCCGGGAATTTTGGGACATTTTGGGGAAATTTTGGGAAATTTTGGGAGATGGGAAGCGGCTGCGAGGTGGGACAAAACCTCTGGAATCGCACCGAGGGTTGTGTAAAAGCAAGGGGAAACCAGGAGTGGTTTTGTTAAATTTTCACCCTTTTTTTTAAATTTTTTTTTTTTCCCTGGCTTTTGTTGTTGGGGGAAGGGGACAAAAACTGGGGAAAAGGGTAACAAAAAAAAAAAAGAATATGAAAAGGGGAAATAAAAAGAAGAAAGAGGGGGAAAATAGATGTCAAAGAAAAGGAAGCAGAGGAAAAAAGAGAGGGAGGAAAACAGTCAAAAAAAAAAAAAGGAAAAGAAAGCAAAAAAATGAGGGAAAGGTGGTAAAATGAAAAAGAAAATAAAAGAAAAAATAGAAAAGTAAGCAAAGGCAAAAAAGAAAGGAAAGGAAAAAAGAAAAAAAAAAAAAGAAAGAAAAAGAAGAGAGGAAAAAAATGGGAAAAGAGGCCAGAAAAGGAAAGGGGGGAAAAAGGAGGGAAAAAAGAGGAGGGAAAAGAAAGTATGAAGAAGGGGGAAAGCAGAACAGCTCGGGAAAAAAAGAATAGAAAATAAGAAAATAAAGAAATCCAGAAAAAGCATCCCCTAAAAAGGCCATGAAAAAAGACTAAAAAATGTAAACCCAAAAACCAAACCAAAAAAAAAAAAACCCCCCCCCCCCCCAAAAAAAAAAAAAAAAAAAAAAAAAAAAAAAAAAAAAGGGGGGGGGGTGTGGAGAAGAAGGGGAAAAAAAAAAGGCAAAAAATCCCGGTGTGACAGGGACTGCAGCAACACCCCGGCACAGCCTGTGCGGATCTTTGATCTCCTGCATCGCATTAAGTAACAAAGAGCAGAGGAGTTTGGAGATGCAGGAGCTGGGCTGCTCTGATCCCAGCACCGCTCCGTCCCATCCTGGGCTGCGCATTCCCAGCCATTCCTGCAGCACCATTATTTTTTCCCCGGAATTCTCGGAGTTGCGCCCGGCTCCCTTAATGAGCTGCTCGCAGGCAGGGTGGTGTTTACTCCTGGAGTATCTCCTGCGAATAGCGGGGGCACTTTCCCCATTACTGGTGCATGAAGAGCGTTTAGCCCAAATGGCTGAAATAGTTAAACCTGCGGGATGCAGTTTGCAGTTTCTCCCCCTCTAAATGCTGCCACATTTCTTCCAAAGGGTTATTAGTGTTTATTTTATTAAGGCAAGGTAGGGAAGGACTTACACAGCGAGTAAGGAGCTGTGAGTAGCCACACCAGGGGCTGTGTGTGAGCTGACACACAAAGCAGCTCAGCACTGAAATAATGAGCAAAGTTCTGCTGCTGCAAATATTTGGGCACGTTTTACTACAAAACATCCATCGTTCCACAGGCTGCAATTTAAAAAAAAAAAATAAAAAAATTAAAAATCACCTTTCAGGAGATCCTAGAAAGCTCTGGATTCCCACTTTTTCTGCTGCTCTGCTATGAGGCTTTTCCCTTCCCTCCTATTCCATTATGTGGCTCTAACGCAGGGCTGGGGAATCAGCTCACCTTCCTCCTGTGTGTCCGTGCAGCCAAAAATCTGCGGCAGGAAAAGATTTCAGGAAGGTTTTCCAAAGCAAGGGAAAAAAAAAAAAAAAAAGAACACCCAGCGTAAGAGCTGCAAAACCCCCGTGCCTGCTCGGAAATAAAGGGAGAGGCATGTGGAGATATTAATAGAAAAATGGGAAATATTTTTTTAGGAGGGGTGTTGAGCACATTCACTCCATGCCCGGAGCCGGGGACATGACAATTAGTACATCTGATGTATACAATGCAAATATTTACCGTGCGAATGATAGATGGAAAGAGAGGGGGAAATGCTGCTCTTTTGGGAAAATAAAGAACGGTTTGATCCAGAAAACACCCCAACTTTGCTCAAGCCACCAGGCAAGTATGAAGGGGACTGCTGGTAGCATGTACAATTTAATTCCTGCAGCACTGAAAGCCTGGAAAATCATAAATTGCGGACAAAAATATGTTTAATTTAATAAGGGGGTGTTGCAACAATTGTAGAAGAAATTTGGGAGTGGGGGGGGAAGGCTTTTGTAGAAAAAAAACCCTGTGAATTTCCAGCAGCAGGGCTGTGCAGTGATCCTCTATTTTTAAAACCTGTGCTCCATTCATAGTATTTAAGTGCTTAAATCAGCACAATAAACGTAAATAATTTACTGCTTTGCAAACAGAAAATTGGGCAGAAAAGTGATTTTTGAGGAGCCACTTGGCTCCCTCTGGCCAGTGATTTGGTGCCCTGTAAAATGCATCTGACACTGCTGTTCATTAAGCCGGTGCTATTGAGCCTTCTTCACGTTCATTAGTGATTAATTCAGACAGATATTTAACTTAATAAGGTAAGCAAATAAACAAAAAAATCACTTTCTGTGCCTTAAGGTTTTTTGGCCCTCTAATTGGTTTTGTGCACTAATTATCAAGATTAACACCTTACGCTTTTCGCTTTTCTCGGTCCTTACACTTAGAAATTCCCGGTGGGAAAAGGCAGACAACCTTGGGGGAATCCCTTAAGTGCAAGGGGTTAAGAGTTTGTCTTTTAAAAGCAAGATAAGCAGTAAAAAAAAAACACCAGGAGAGAGGGAGTCCAGGTGAATTTTAGCTAAGAACAGGATGGGGAGGCAGGAGCTGCCTCCTGACTTCCCGTGGATCGAGGGGGAGCTTTTCCAGGGGATTATTTGTGACAGGGTACTTTTGAACAGACAGCTGGGAGCTCGGAGCTTTGTCACCCTGATGCCAAAGCCTCCGTCCAGCCTGGCTCAGGGGTGGGTGGCACAGCCTTTCCTGGTTAAGCCAGGCTTTACCAGCGGCCTCCAAAAGTTCCTTTCAACTCCACTTCCCACAGAACCGAGTGCTTGATGTCGCTGCCAAGGCGTTGTGATTTCCTCTGCAGTGACATTGTTCCAGACAATGTTGCCTGAAATTCCCCCACAGCCCAGCCTGGCCGTGTCCTCTTCTTACCTCAAGCTGGGCTCAAGGAAACCCTTCCCTCTCCGGGAGAAGCAGCTGGGTGGGAGCAGCACCCTCCAGCCAGCCTGGCTCTGCATTCCCAGGAGCTGCAGCATCCTCAGGGCCCCCAGCTCTCCCTGCCACACTCAAATGTCAAGTTTGGCGCTCTCACACCTTGACATCCCCTCGGAAAGTGCCACGGAAAGTGCTGATTCAGCGCCTCTCCTGGAAAACCTCTCCCTGGCTAAAGCCCCCCTTGGGTTTCACCTCGTGGGGAAAGCTTTGGGAAGGGCCAGCATGGGAAGATCTCCTGGATGCAAAGGCTGGAGGTTCATTAAAACTCATTTTAGCCGAGGCGCCGGCACAAGTTGTTGCTCGTGACAGTTTGTCACCACCACGTGCAATATTTGCTAGGCAGGATCCCGAAATAACCGGATAATTGCCACTTTTCCTGCCGTGGGAAGCCTCAGAGATCCACCTCGCTCCTGCCTCGAGCCCGGTGGCACTTTCCAGTAGGGTGTTTTTGGGGTTTTTTTGGAGCATTTGGGGATTTTTAAACTCCTTTTCCTTTAATTCTTTTCTTTCTTTAATGGGTGACTGGATAAATTCAGTGGTGGATTTTTGTGACACTAAAGCAGCAGATAAGTCTATGATGCACTCTAGCTATGTGGTTTAAAAATCCCTTACCATATGTTTTCTCACTGGAATGCCTCATCTTGCAAAATTACAGGAACCGAAGCTTAAAAACACAATTAGGTAGTTTAAAATGAAATATTAAAGAAATACCACATATTTTCTGATATGCCTGCGATGGTTTGCCTTGATTTTTTTCCCTCCTTTTTCCTTTTTTTTTTTTTTTGCTTTCTTTTGTATTGTTCTTTGAGTTGTTCAAGGAGCCCAACTGCATTCGATTGTTGTACTAATCATGCTCCACATTTTTCTGATTAGGTTATATAGGCTGTGGTTAAATTATAAATGAAAGAATGAACTACCAGAGTACTTGTCATAACAGTATCTTTTATGTTGTTACAGAAGATTGGGGGGGGGGGGAAGGAGGAATCAAAAAAGGCTTTCTCTGATGAAGACTCTCTTTGCCTATTTTGTGCTCCTTATAGGATCTGTATAGACAAGGAATGCAATTTGTTGGAATGTTTTTCTCAGGTATTCTGAGAGCTACAGCACAATATCTGTCCACTGAGAAAAATGTGAGAAAACGGGATCCATAATACATAAAGATGCATATTGGAGCACCAGCCCTGCCGTGCACACAAACACACCCTCTTCAACTCCACTTTATTCCATTACTCTGCTAGAAAAGCCACTTGAACTATTTTTTTTCATTATTTTTTTTTTCCTTTTGCCACCCAGGAGCTGCTAGAAAAGCCACTTGAACTATTTTTTTCTCTTTTTTTCCCCTTTTGCCACCCAGGAAAAGAAAATCTCCAAATTTGAAATGATGCCTTGCATTGTTGTCACCTGTCCCACTGCAGGCACAGCATAAACACAAAAAAAGCGGAAAAACATAAAGCAGAATAGGGGTTTGATGATCGGATTTTTTTATTATTATTTTAATAGGATATTAAAATAGGATACATATATTCCAGTATGTTATTTTAAGCCATTGCCTGCAAAACTGATTTTGAGGGAGAGCTGGAACTGCAATGATCAAACTACTTGACTGAAGGCTCAGGAAAACTGATTTAAGAAAACATTTGATGCTCCTAAAATTAAAAATATTATTTAAACATTCCAGCATTTTAGAGCTTCTTCGCACAACCCCTAAAATAAGAAATGCCAGAAGAACATGGTTTTGCTGCTCAGTTTCATCCTTTCCTTCGGCACCCCGTTATTTCCCCCCGAAGTTCGGGCGGGTGCAGCAGCGGTGCGGAGGCGGAGGGCAGCCCGGAGCCTCGCACAGATGCACCTTGCCCTGAGCCCTGCGTTTAGCCGTTTCCCCGGCATTTCCAAGCCCGGCTCCTCCTCGCCTGCTCCCCCGGCTCCCAGCACAAAGCCCTGCGCGCTGCCTGCTTTATGCTCTTTCTTGCCGGAGATGAATGGCTCCCGGAGCATCTGCGGGGATTTTGGCTGGCGGAGGGGATGCAGGCGATGCTTTAATTGCCGCAGCCCGGCCGGGCCGGGGCAGGACCGCGGGGCAGGCACCGATGTCCCCCGTGCCACCGCCTGTCCCCGGTGGCAGCCGTGCCTGTGAGCGCTGCTTTTTGCACCCCTGCAACCCGCCCGAAGGGCTCTGGTTTTTTTGGGGGCTTTATTGGAGGAACTGTCAGCGCTTGCCAGGATAACAAATCTTGTTTTATAGCACTTGGTGGAGTTTGGTTAGGGGCTACCTCTGAGCAACATGAACTTGGCCTTGCTGTGTGTCTTACACTAATACCTTCCCTCCTGTAAGGAATCAGGGTACTTGAGAAACAGCCTGCAGCCATACAGCTGATTATTTCACCAAATTTGCATCTTTTCAACAGTAATGGGGATGCCTTTCACAAATGCTCCCAGGCTCTAAATAGACGCTAAGTGGCTGTTTCTAGTTGCTTCCTTCCCTCTCCCCTTGGGCGCTCCCCAGCCCCTGGGCCTGGCACCCCGGGGCACCCAGCCCGTGGCACCCGGGACCGGCGGCAGGGATGCTCAGCCTCCTGCTCAGAGTGCCCTGGGCCGCCCCTTGGAGCAGCTGGCCTTGATTTCTGAGTGCCCTGGTGGGGTGCAGAGCAGGCACTGGTGGGGAGCAGGGCTTGGAAAGAGCGGCCGTGCAAGGAGAGTGTCTGGGCAGCAGAGAGGGTCACCTGGGTGCCTGAGGATGGATGCATTTCCTCGGGGGTCTCTGCAGTCTGGGCTGGGACTGGGGAGATCAGCTTCGCCAGAGCTATGGCCTCCCAGGCAGAAATGTATTGCTTGTTCTTGGTCTTGGTTTTGTTCTCTTGTTCTTGTTTTTGTTCTTGTTCTTCTTGTTCTTGTTCTTGTTCTTGTTCTTGTTCTTCTTGTTCTTCTTGTTCTTCTTGTTCTTCTTGTTCTTCTTGTTCTTCTTCTTCTTCTTCTTCTTCTTCTTCTTCTTCTTCTTCTTCTTCTTCTCTTTCTTCTCCTCCTTCTCCTTCTCAGTTTTCATTTTATTATTACCACCATCGGCATAATAATTATAACTTAAGAGGCAGAAGGATTTAAACCATCTATTTATCATAAGAAAACCCAAACATTCCTGTGAAATGTGGTCGTGTCTCCAGCGCCGCTGCCAGGTGTGGGGCACCATCTGTGCCCTGCTGAGACTGGGTTTCTAAAATTCCACATTCCTGTAAGAACCCCAGCTCCGTGGTCTTCTCTGGAATTCCAAACTTTATTATTCCTTTCTAATGGTGCCTCTGCCTGGTGCTCCACAGACCATTACCTCATGCAAGGAGGAACAGCTTGTTCAGAGAAGTTGTGGCTGCTCCATCCCTGGAATTCCCAGCTTGGATGGCATTTGAAGCAACCTGGGATAGTGGAAGGTGTCCCTGTTCATGGCAGGGAGTGAAGCTGGATAATCCTTAAGGTCCTTTCCCAAACCATTCCATGGTTCTGTGTATGCCAAGAGCTCTGTGCCAGGAGGCTGCTGCCAAGAGGATGCTCCAGCTCCTGTTATATCTTTGCCAGAGCTTCCCTTTCCTTGCTGACATTTCCCATGGAAAAAGGGTGCAAGATCAGGGTGAAATCATGGTAGGAAATATCATATTTTGCCTTTGTTTGAACCTTAAGTGTGGTGTGTGTTAAGGCCTAATAGCATCTTTCCCCATCCCCACATTTTCTGAGTCCAAAGCTTTGCCAGCCTGATAAAATTTAAAACATTTCCCCAAAACCACAGTAAAATGTCAGTACTGGCCTCTCTTAAAATCCACAGAAGGAAACTCATGGATTAGAGCAAAGCCTTATTCTTAATTTACCTGTCTTGCACATGTATTTCAGCTCATAATGCTCCTCGGGAAGGATCACCCACAATTTGGAGGTTTTCCCCTCGTTTAGGCACCTTGGGGTGAGTTAAAAGGCAGAGGAAACTCAGAGAATCGTTGTATGTGGTTGAGCACTCATTATAAAATGGATTACGGGTACAGTAAACCATAAAGACTGTTTTAGAGCCATTAAGGTTCAGCTTGTCACTGCTGACATGGACACACTCTTACACCATATATCCCTGACATGTCAGGAGGTGCTTAGGGATGCTTTCATACATGTTTTATTGAAATGACAGGCTATAGCTTCTTTGGCTGCTGTATATATGCATGGCTAGATGCTAGAAATCCAAATTAAACCCCTCTTGAAGAAAAAAAATCCCCCTCACTCATATGTAATGAATCCCATCTTCAGTGATAAAGTTGTCACCTACGTTTTATTTTTAATGTGCTTTGTAATAGAATAATGAAATCACGTTTATCCCTGGAATAAAATGTGGCTGAAATCAATGAGATTTACACTGAACTGAATTCTGCAGTTGATAAAATGTGAGTTCAAAAACCAAAGCAATTTAGGGTAAGAATGAAAAAAGTATCAAACCCCCTTTTTTAAAATGCCTTTCCCTCTGTATGCAGATTAATTGTTTCTCCCAGGCTGAGCCTTTGACTTGTTAGGGCTTTTTGTCTTTCAGATCCAAGAAAAACTTTACATACAATTATGGGGCCCTGAAAATAAAAATTTTAAGTGGAAATACCAAGAGAGTCATCACTGCAGAGAGTGGGACCTCACAAAACTTGCAGGGCAAAAATTCACCTTCATTAAACGTTCAGAGCACAGAAGGAATGTAGGATTTGGTCCTTCATGTCCTTTGTCTAAGCAGTTGCTCCACAAAAGTTAATTTAAACTTGTGGAATGTGTGGAAGAAGCATTTTCTACAATCTAGGATTAGACAGGGGATTAATCTCTCTGATAGAAGATATTAGACCCTGGCAGAGGTTGCTCAGAGAAATCGTGGCTGCCCCATCCCTAGCAGCGTCCAAGGCCAGAGCAGGGTGAGCGTGGCAGAGACTAAATCACAAACACCTGAAATTAAAAACGAACTTTTGCTGGAATTGTTGAGCCTCTGAAAGGGGGAATCTCAGTGTAAACATAAAATCACCTATTTTTCAGGTCAGCAAGGTGCAAACCTCACTTGTTGGTGCCACAGACAATCCCAGGACACACAGCAGGAGCAGAGGCTGAGGCAAGGGGTGCCCAATTCTGTCCCGCAGCAGCACCATGCCTCACCTGTGTTTGCTGCATAAATAAAATCCTGTTGCACTTTCAATGCTGCCCTAAAATTGACTTCAAGGGTCACAGAAAAGGCTAAAAACAATAAGGGAAAGGAAGAAAGCCTGGTGAATGGCAGAAAAATGTACCTGTGCTGGAGTGAACCGGGAGGGATGGAGAGGGCAGGGTGGGATGGTGGGACATGGGGATCCAATCTCCCTGCAAGCGGGACAGGAGGTGTCCCAGCTATTTCTGCACCAGAAACAAAGCTGTGACAAAGCTGTGGTGCCTCTGAGCAAAGAGATTTCCTAAGAATTCAATTTGGTTCCCAATTCTTTACATTGAAATCCACGACATTCCCTGCCATGGGCCACTGAGCAGGGGGAGCAGGAGGAGGAAAGCTGCTTTGTCAAAATTGTCCCCTCTGCACCAGAACTGATGTGGATTGAGAGCTGAGTGACCACTGACAACCTGGAATTATTATGATCATTAGATTTTAGTTACTGGAAGGGATTTTGCAGATTTTCCTGCACACACAAACATTAACTTGTGTTGATATTTTGAACATTACCCAGAAATGGTGCCTTTTGTGGGTGCTGAGCATCAGCTCTGGATTTCTCTTTGTAATGTCTCAGCTACAGGATTCCGTGAACAGGTACATTTAATCCAAATCACCTGAAATATAGAAAATTCATAGCAGGAAAAATGTAAAATGCCCTGTGCTCCTGTGTGACCAAGGGTTTAACACTGCACCAATGAACTGTCTCAGTGTGGGCTGCTCCAGCCCAGTTAAAAAGTAGCTCATCCCCTCAGGTTCATCCTCAATATCTGTATTTATGTGATGCTGATTTTCCAGAACTGCAATAGTCAACAAGAGATCCCAATTTTAGCTCCGGGAATTCCTGGCTATTGACAACATGAATTGATTTCAGCACACAACATTGAGTTTTAGAGGCCCTCGGACACGAACTTATCAAAAGAGTTTTGAACCTTTGTTTTTAAACACATCTGATGTCAGTCTTGAGTTGTATCAGTTCCACTTAGGGATGGAGAAATTCTGGTGATTCTTGTGGGTGGGAACCTTGGAAGAGCCACATGCAGCCCAGGAGAGGTTGGGACATACACAGGAATTGCAGGAAATCCAATTCTACAGACTTAAGGAAAAGACTTAAAATAAGGGAAAATACCTAAAATAATATTATTTGAGTGGTGAGGCACTGGAATAGGCTGTCAAGAGAGTTTGTGAACTCATTCCTGGAAGTGTCCAAGGCCAGGTTGGACAGGGCTTGGAGCAACCTCTCCAGAGGGTGGAATTAAATGGCCTTTGAAGTCCCTTCCAACCCAAACCCTTCTGTGGTTCTGTGATTCCAAAATTTTGTCATGATGGTCATTGATGGGAGATGTCATCTCATTCCTAATGAACATCAGGGAGCATGGAACACTGAGCAAAAAAATCTGGAAAGGGCACTGAGGATGTGCATGAGGAAGGGGCTGCTCGCTCTTTGCCCTATTCCAAACATGAACATGCTGAGGGTGATTTTGTCCTTCATGCTGAAAGAAAGAAACAGATGAAATGTTTTGATATGAAAAGAAATTTTCCAGCTCCCCATGCTGCCAGAGCAGGGTAAGAGTTTTTTTGGAGTGAAGCAGAAGGGATTCCTGAGGAACTGGTGGGTGGAGGAGGAGCAGGGCTGGGGTGAGGACATCCCATCCCATCCCATCCCATCCCATCCCATCCCATCCCATCCCATCCCATCCCATCCCATCCCATCCCATCCCAGGAACACACAGACACGTCTAATTACGCCATCCCTCCTTGTATTGACTTTAGAAATTGCTTCCTGTTAATTAAAGATGTTACCTTTGAAAATCTGCCTCGGCCACATTGAAATGCTTCTCTGTTTGTGATGAGCTCTAAATGAATGGGGAAGAAATGTTTGTGTTCAAGGCTTTTATTTGTTTTTTGGCAAAATTCCTTGAATAAATTAGTAGATGATATCATTAGGCAACACTAGGTATATATTAGGACACCCAACAGATAATTTAAGTAAATAGCTAATAAGATAAGTGTACAGGGCTCTGTATCTGCACACATGCAGATATTCTATTTGAACTTAAAATACAATTACTTATCAAATGTCTCCATCAGGGCTTTGCTCTGTAACAGAGAGAAATTGCTGCACAAGGCGAGCCCAAACTGCTCTCTGTATTTTGACTTGTACTTTTGACTTTTTCTTCCTCTGGTAACCCCATTACTTTTGTCCCCACTCAGAGCTCTGACCTGTGCTACATGGAAAGTTTTGAGATGAAGTCATTTCTGGTTTGAGTTACTGGAGAGACTTTAATTCATCCAGCTGTGCCTGCTCAACAACAATTCCAGCATTCAGCATTGACAACACACCATCAGCAAGAGAAATCAAACAGAAAAGGCAGGCAGTGTTGAAAGGAACACTTAAAAACTGCTCTCATTTGTAGAATTTAACATCATCAAAACACTAAATGTAAATATGAGCAGGAGGAAAACGCTAAACTCATCAGTCAAGGTATTTCACTAAAAAAAAAGCTTTTATTTTTTGATGGAATGTTAATGAAAACCCCAAAGGAAATATCATTGAACATAAAGGTGCATCTTAAAAAAAAAAATAAGCTGGATCATTTGCTCTAAAGGACCTTGTGTTATAAAATACATGACATCTTTCCCTTGTTGAATATATGTTTAAACTCATGTTTTACTAGGAAAAAAATCCTGCCATTCCTGGTTTCCAGTACAAGCCAGGAACTGAGTGTGGAAGGGAACAGCTACATTTCAGTTCTAATGGACTCAGAAATCAAACCAAAAGTGTTTCAGGATTTGTGAGAGCAGTTATTCCCTGTAAAATAATTCCTTAAACTGGAACGTAATTAATAAATGTTCAGCCACACATTATTGAATTGCCATTCCAAAAGAAATAAGGGAGTAAAACATCTTTTGAGTTGAAAAGAGACAAAATATAGATCTGCCAGGTGGTATTCTAAGGTGTAAAAATAATTTCTCTTGGAAGTCTTTTCCTTTTCAATCGATAAAGTGCAAAAGAGAGACTGAATTTTTCATCTCCTTTCCTCATTGCCCGAGATGATGCTGGAACTGTCTTTTGGCAGAGATGATGTTGATCCAGACGTAGTTTTCTGGGGAGGAAAGGAAGGGAGATGTTCCTGCTCCTGCTGGAGCCAGCACCACACATCCATGGAGCATTTCCATGTTCAGCTGAGACGGGACCTGGTCATTGCTGGAGCTGAATATTCAGATTTTGGTGATGCTCTGGCTTGGAAGCACCAGGAGGAAAGAGAGGTGGGCACCCCTTGACTCCCCTCACTTTCTTTGTGGCCTTTCAGTGCATCCTCTGTACATTTTGGTCTGGCAACAGCCATGGAATTTCACTTTAATGACCTGAGGTATAGATTTGATGGCTGACAGTGGCATCTGGTTTTAATTAAAGTGTGAGACTGGAGCAACGAGTGCACCCCGACACCTTCAGGGGCTTTACACCAGCATTCCCAAACCAGCAGCAAAGAGAAGCTGGGAGTGATGTGCTGTTGATCTGTAGCAGCTTTCTGGGAAGAGCCAGCCTGACCCAACAGTTCCGAGCTGTGTTCCCACTTTTCCTGCTAATGTTGCATCTTGCAGCTCCCGTTGGCACATCTTTGCAGGCCAGGGATGCCCTCTGAGGTGTTAAGCAGACATGTGCTTTTAAATGACTCTTTTTTCAGTTCAGATTCAACATAAATAAATTTCATTTGTTTAACTGCCTTTTAAGTACAGAAGGAAAATTCCAGTAGTCGGACAGGCAAGAAAAAATGGCGATTGAAGATGCAAATCACTTCTTTTCCCTTTAAACAATAGATACTCTGCTGCCTGCATTTCCCCAAAGATACCACTGTAGCTACACATGGTTGAAGTCTGTTTTACCCTTCTATAAGGCAATGTGACAAATGATTTAGGGGGAAGTAATCTCTAATCAGCAGAACTTCAGACCACACGGCCCAGAATTATTGTCAATTTAATTCCGTCTCCCCGACACAAAACTCTGAAGTATTTCTTCCCGTTGAAGTTTTGCAGCTGAATAATAAATAAAAGAGGGTGCAGTACAAGTGCTGCATAATGTAATTGTAGGCTCTTTGTTCTTGTCAATCAGCTTGAACACGAGTTGAGTCGTCGTGGATGTCACCATGATCACATCCAGAGCGGATGGCTCCGAGTTTGGGAACGCGCGTCTTCGGCGAGGAAGTTCCTTTAATAAAGAGGCGTGAGGAGAAGGTTTCAGGTGCTTTATAAAACTTTGACTTCCCTCCTACTGCCAGGCAAGAAAGCACAATAATGCATGCATGAATTGCCAATGAATCAAAGGCCTGCTTTTTTTTAATTCCTATTTTGACATGTACATACAGAGCATTTTTAAGAGATAGCTCCAAGGTAGCTTCTCAGTCCTTGATCAGATCATGAATTTAATTAATTCAGTGTAGACATGTCATAGATTTAAACCCTTTAGAATTACATTTTTAATACAGACCTAACATTTAATGTCCTTTTTCATTTTTTTCCTCACCAAGTAAAAAAAATCCTTTAATACTCTGGTAGCAATTTTTTCCTCTTATTATGAGACTGTGCCTCCTTCCTAATTATGTGGCTGCAAATTATTTACTGTAGTTTTAAATTAAGGAAGGAGACAAGTAATCCAGTGTAAAAAAACACTGTTCCAACTTCAAGAAGAAATGAGTGTATATGTTTAATTTCTCTTTAGGCATCCAGCTGTACAGTCACTGTATAATGGAAGGTTTGAGACAAAATGGTCCCCCACCACCTTACCTCCGTGTAATGCAATTTAGCTTCATTAAATTACTGGAGGGCCAGTTACTTAAGCAGAATATTGATTTTCAGTCTGGGCCATGTTTAACATAATTCTGCGTAGGCAACAGCTAATTCTGCATTTGAATCTCGCACCCTAATGGAATTACACGAGGTGGCTGACCATGGGCAAGGCAGGGCTGGGCTGGGGGTTTAACCCTTCCTCCTCCTCCTTCTCCTCCTCCTGCTCACTTCAAACAGCCACAGTGACAAATTCCTGGTTTCTTCGCGGAGCTGCTGCCTTTCATCTGGGGATGTGTAGCCCCGAGCTAGGTTTTGGTACTGTAAAATATCCGTCGGGCTATTTTCCTTCAGCAACCTATAGCTTGGTCTGTATGGCATCAGGAACAACATGGAATACAGGATTTCCTCCAGTTCCTAACCCCAAACACCAGCTCCTAAAGCTCACAATTAAAGGATGGGTTTTGCTTTTAATTAAAACCCGGTAAAATGAACCAAGTCTTCGGCAGGAAAGCGCGTTCTTCCCATCGCTGGCTTGAAGGCTGGTCATTATTTTTATTTATTATTCTGTTTAATGATGAGATACAGTTTACAAGCCATTGAATAATAATAATTTCAAATGGTTCCCTGTGAGTTATAGTTTGTCAGTGTCTTAGAATTTAAATGGTGTGTGGGGAGAAATAGTGGTTATCGCCCACATTAATGGGGGCCTTGGTGGAGGGGGCCTGATGCTGCCTTGGTGGGCTTGAGATTTCCAGTAATGGGGTGGAAGAGGCTCTCACAGGCCTCAATTTCAAGCATCTCTGCCCACTGAAATCCCCTAAATTAATCAAAATAACAAAACACTGGAAATACCAGGTAGGGCATAGGTTGATGATGGGTTTTCAGTTTTAAATCCGACAGCTAAACTGTCCTCTTGGTTCTCAGTCCCTGGGGAATAAAATATTTCATCCTTCTGCAAGTACAAACACTATCCCTGCTTGTTTTGGAAGTTATGTGCAGAGATGGGTTCATAAAACCATCTTCTTTCCCAGAAATGCTGCTACATGGCAGAGAATTGCTTGAGGGCAGCTTAAAATGTTAGCTGAGAAGAGTCTCTGTTTTAAATGAACTTATCATGGCCAGTCGTTTGCATTCAGCTTGTTTTCCACTCAGGCCCCCACAAGTAAATTGATTTTTAAAGTTTTTGCTGTGCCATTGGTGCTGCAAAGGGTTGAGTTCATGCTTACCCTGAGTGCTGTGCCCCATCCTGTTGAACCCAGGGAGAGGAGAACAATCTGGGAGCAGCAGCTGGGTTTTGCTCCACCCTGCCCATGTTTAGACAGGGACATTCGGGGTGGAAAAGGATCAGCAAATCCAAGCACTTCAGCACTGCCCTGACCTGTGTTACCTGTGTTCCCAAGTGTCACGTCCACACGGCTTTTAAATCCCTCCAGGGACGGAGATTCCACCACTGCAACTGTGCCAGAACTTTACAACTCTTTCCAAGAAGAATTTTTCCTGCTCTCCAGTCGAAACCTGCCCTGGTACAAGATGAGGCTGTTTCCCATTGTTCCGTCCCTTGTTACTGGGGATTCCCAGGCAGCCTTGTCATGGATCTGGACGTGGATTCCTGGTTCTGGTGGAGGCCTGGGCTTTTGCAGAGCCTGCTGCTGTCATCAGAATGCAAATCACAGCTGGCCAGGGCCGTGCTGCTCATGCTAATTCCTCGGGACTTGCCTCTCAGATGCTCTTCCCACCTTCCCTTGGAAGTGCAGTGCTGTAGTCAGTGATTACTTCCATAGTCCGGGGGAAAATATGCAATATGCAAACCCAATTTGTCATTGGGAGTCAATAATTGGCACCGGGTGCATTACTTAGCATCCTGTCAGGAATTTGGCGTGTCAGCTGATGGATAACTCCTCGCTTTCTCCTGACATTGAGCATCATTTGCTCACAGCCCATGGTCCTCTGGCGCTGCCTGTTTGCCCTGGATCTCTGCAGTTCGTAGGTGGAGAGGGTCTTGTTCCCTTCCCTGTGTCCTGGTGCTTCCTGTGCTGTCACATTTCTCATCCCAAAATGAGGATGTAGAGGATGAACCCGTGGACTGGACACGACGAAAGGGACAGGGCAGGAGATACCTGTGAAGGACCAAACTCCAGTTCTTCATCTCTTCAGCTTCCCCCTTGCTTTCCACCAATTTACACCCACAGCAATGAGTTCCATTGGTGCCAGAGAGGCTCCTTCCAGGAGGAGGTGTTCACCACTCTACACAAGGTAGCAGGATCTGGCCACATATAATTAATACAAATATGTGCATCATTTAAAGCTGCCCCAGGAAAGCCTTAAATTACATGATAACCATGCAGACACTGGCCTAGGAAGGAAAACATGGGGAGTCTCTATTAGTGAAATTAATTATATGTAAGATTGTCTTCAATAACCATGTGGGAATGATTAAGTAATCAGTCAAATAAAAGATTTAATAACAAATTCCCTATCAATTATCCATGAACACCCAGTAAAAATTAACTAAAAATAATTTTCAACACATTAATTTTAACATTAACAGTGCTGAAAATATTGTAACATAATTAAGTGTAATTTCTAGTTGCAAAACACACTCATAACAACAAAGTAAACAATCCAAGCTGTGGAAAACCAGCAGCTGGAGATGGGTGGTGGCACAGGGAGGTTTGGATGAGCTCAGCTCAGATGAGAGCCAGCAGAATGCGGGAAATGGGGTTGTGGTGGCCATGCCCAGTGTGAAGGTCACAACTGTCCCTGTTCTGCTGTCCAGGCACTTAAAAGGTAAAGAAAACCAACATGCCAGGTCTGCCAAAAACAAGGATGAAGTAACCTGGAGGTCTGGAATAAAGTAGGCTGCACCTAGAACTGATCCAAACGCAAAAGCTGCATTGGATGTCTCCAACCTGGCCTTTTCTGGACGATTTTTTTTTTGTCTTTCTGCACCTTGTTTGTCCTTTTTGGCAATTACTCCTTTTATTTTCGGCCTGATAAATTCACTTTATCACTACTACCCCCCACTGTGCCACTAAGGATGGGAGTCAGCTCATTTATCACAGCCTTCCAAGAGCTGGGTGTCTATTTTAGGTTTCACGTCCAAGATATTTCTGTGGTTGATGGGGGGAAGGGGATATTTTAACCTCTTCTTTAAGGATGAAATTAATTGTCCTGTGGAAGTATCTAGTTCTCCTTATGTTTTAGATGACTGACTTTCACTAGAAATCGAAATTTTTGACGTTGAGTGAAGGTCAAGGTGAAAAGAAGCATCTGAGAGAGTGGTCCAGAGCTCAGTGAAGTCGATGGGAACATTTCTATTAACTTGAGTAGGTTTTAAACATGCTCAAGCTGCAATTTCCTAAAGGTAAAATGCTCTGGCTGTACTAAAGGCAGAGCAATTGTGGGATGCATTAACAATCCATCTGGCCCAATACCTGGCTGATAGCTGGGATGAATCCCACGCAGTGCCCAAGGCCAGGTGGGACACTGGAGCTTGGAGCACCCTGGAGTAGTGGAAGGCACCCCTGCCCATGCGAAGGGGTGGAAATAAATTACTTTAAGGTCCTTTTCAACCTAAATCTTTCCATGATTTCATGAATATAAGGAAGGGAGGCTTTCCTTGTCTGTTTTCTCATCTCCAAAAATCTGCATCTCCAGGACTTCCCAAGCCAGAGGTTGTGTTTAACAGCCTGTGAAGGACCATCTACACTGCAGAAAGTGTCCAAAGGCAAGGAAAACAACCCAGGCCAGCCAGAGTGTTTTGTTTGGCCTACATTGCATCTGGTTTTCCCCCCACAGAAACATTAAAATAGTGGGATTTGATCTAAGCATTCCTATGGAACTAAGAAGGAGCAACTTTCTGTGAGGTCCTTTGCAATAAGACCCCATCAAGCCAGCTCGTAGATGCTGTGAGGGTTAGATTTTATTCCTAGATAACCAGGCAATCTGGAGAAACAATTGGGAGTGAAAGATTTGACTTTTCAAATGAGAAAATAAATTGCTTTTAAAAAATGTGCTTACTAGGGACAAAGAAATAACAATAATAATAAAATAAAAAAATCCCTTTCTTTCAGATTTGAGCAATCTTGCAATTATTCTGTAATACTTCTTTCTGTATTTCTCATAAACCCACAGTTTTCTTTGGATATAGGATACAGCTGGGTGAAAAAAGGGCATGTAATGAATATGTTTTTGTGTTGTCACCACAATGTTTGCTCCCACATCAGGGTTCTGCACACTCTGTTTTTCCAAAACCAAACTGAAAACTCCGTCCATTCCTCTCACAGCAAATGCTAATTAGAAAGGAATTGACATCTACTTGGACTTGCAAAATGTTATTTATTTGCAATATTCTACGGGCAGCAGCTCACATGGTAATTGAGCTTCTGAGCAATAGTTAATTAGTCCAAATTCTGGAGTTATATTCGTGTTCCACTGACTTGCTTGGAGAGTTTGAATCTAGAGAGGGCTGGAATATTTTCAGCGAGGATTTTTCATGAAAATAATGGGGGGTTTCTTTTTCTTTTTATCAAAATCTGAGAAATAACCTGCCAAACCAATCATTCCCTCCCAGGAGCCTTGCAGAAGGCCTGGATGTTAATTGCATTTAACCTAGAACAGCAGAGCAGGTTTTTTTTTTTTCTTTATACAATAACTAATATGTAAACTACTGTTGCACTTTGAAATTACTTTCACTTAAATTCTATTATTGGATCTCCGCAGTGGAAGATATCCAGGGTCCATTTCATTAAAAAAGACTAATTACACTGGAAGCGTGCAACGTACCCGCCAATCTTCCTGGAATGACTGGAAAATGAGCATTCCAGAGATACAGCACACTTATTTGTCCTGGCATCCCTGGGAAAGGCTTCTATGAGCATGTAGAGGAGGCCAGAAATGAAATTCTGATTGGTAATGAAGGGGCACTTCTTTTTTTTTTTTTCCCCCATAATTGCAGGAATTTACATGGATTGGCTGACAGCTAAGGCTGTGGAAATATCTCCCTCATAATTTCCATTGATAAAAAAACCCAAAAAAACAAGGGAGAAAAGGCAGCTCTGCCACACCAGACCCAAACACCCTGTGACACACTAATATTCCCTTTATTTATTTATACACACAACCTGGAAACTCCATAAATTTTCCGGGGGAGCCTCACAATAAAAATACACCTTGTGGAACAAAAATATAAACTGGCAAGCTGATCACAGGGAGGATTGGAGGATAACAGCTGTGGAATATTCCTGTAGGACACTGCCACATCCCTTTGCTTTGGGAAACCAGTTTGGGAAACCCAGCATCCATTAGCAGCAGCACCTGGGAGGCAGCACTGGGAAGGAGAAAGGATTTTAATCACTTTTGCTGGTCCATCCTCAGAAACTCCTATTTTTGGACTCTGATTTGGTGATCTTGGAGCTTTCTGTAGAGCGAGGAGCACTGGGAGCAGGCTGTGCTGTATCCCATGGGAAATGGTGATGGCTGAGCTGGGGCAGGTGTGGCTTTGGTGGTCACCAGGCAGTTTTTGCCTGAAATCCCACCCTTTCAGCAGCAGGGCAAGCTGCTCTACTCACAGGGATTTTTCCCAGATCTTTGGAAATTATTTGTTTAATTAGTGTTGGGGTGAGTCCAGTCCTTACCAACACTGAAATACTTGGGATTGGAGCTCTGGAATGGTGAGGAAATGCAACAACTACATAAAATGCATGAATTTATTACAATTAACTGGATTTTAATGGATTTTTGTTTTTGCTACTTTGACTGTTCTGCTCATGTCACCTCTGGAGCAGGATAAGGGTAGTTTGTAACCTGCCTAAAAATTTTTGAGTGACGTTGGACTTTGTGTCACCACTGTCATAAATTCTCCTGCCAGCTGCTGGATCCTTGGCCAGGGTTTTGTCCTTGGAAGTTTCAAATCTTGCATGGCAGTTGCAGTACCCACAGCAAACACACCCTCACAGGTTTGGGAAATATTTTTTTTTTCCATGTACAAATGCATTACATTTTTGTCTGCCAGAATTCCAGAATGGGTCAGGTTGGAAGGGACCACAGGAGGTCATCTGCTCCAGGAATATGATTATGGGAATCACTGCTCCCCTGGTTCCTGGGAAAAGTTTTCCAGGGGTTTTGTACCACTAAAAGCAATTTCCCTCTCTGTGTTGAGAGGGTTGGAGTCTCTGGTGGGGTTGGCCATTTCTCAACCCGGGGAAAGAGGAAAAGCAAGGAAAAGAGGAAAAGCAAGGAAAAGAGGATGCCAGAATTGAGAAGTCCAGGCTCAAGGTGTGCCAGGGTTTGAAACCTTCAGCCTGGCTTGCTGTGCCACCCTCTCCCTGCCAGAAGTCACGGCAGGAGTGAGAATAATGCTCAATTCTTCCGTCTCACACATTTCTGCATCCATGAATTTGACATCAGAGCAATTCCAGTTCTTTGTTCCCCCCGTTGGGAGAGTGAAAAATAAACACTTAGCACAAGGAGCAAACCATGCACATACAGAGGTTCTGGTCCTCGAGTTAGGGCCATTAAAAGCTTGCAAAAACACTTGTGACATACTGGTTTGTATTTCATTAGTGAAGTGCTCCTGCCAAAAATGTGAGACCTTTAGAACTTGCACTAAAAGTGCAGCTGACCTTGAGAAGTACCAAAATAATTCCTGATTCCATAATCTCTCTTGTCTAAACAGTTTTATTTTACCCTGAATGTACAAAACCAGGGAGGTTTGGGGTGGAATTTTGCCTTGCAGGAGCCCATGGCCATGCTGAAGGGGAAGGAGGACAGGAAAATGGGATACAGGTGAGAAATGTTCAGTGTGGAGGGCTGGGGTTTGGGTTTGGCTCTGTGATGGGAGATGGGATGGGTCTTGTTGTCCTGGATGTTTTTCAGGCACCATGAAAGAGGAAATGAAAATTCAAAATAGAAATTAAAAATGAAAAATAAAAATTAAAAAATATGAAATTTCTATTATCTCCTGGTGCTTCTATAGAAAGTAACAGACTAAACTCTACTTGTAACTGGACATAAATTTGCTGCAAGAAGAGGTACTGGGGTAGAAGAATTTTTATGTGCTCTCTAAGACCAGGATATAGGAGAATCCATGTCCTCCACATTACTGAAATAATAATAATAATAATAATAATAATAATAATAATAATAATAATAATAATAATAATGGGATTTGTTGGTCTAAATTCAGAAAAATATAGGATTTTTAGCTCCTCCAGCCTTCATCTTGGCAAGGCAGATAAAACAACAATTCCTGTTTCATTGCCTAGGCAAAACTTGACATTCTGACATGTAAAGACATAGAAAATATTTTATTAGGAGACCCTATTCTGTGAAATCCCTGTCAATTGTTTGAACAACTCCTCGGTGTATTCTGCACACTCTCAGCTCCATCTAAATAATCTGAATGTCCTAATCCATTGATTTGTGCATTATGCTCATAAAGACATTACATTTGAACTTGATATGAAATAAAAGGCTCTGGACAGTCAATACTCTTCAAGCAAGCACTTCAAAGATTTTATAGGAGGGTCGCTGACCTGTAGACTGAGCTTGGCCCCCAGCTGTCCAGGGAGAGCCCTCTCCACGCTGGGGCTCTGAACCTGCCTCTCCCTCCCTCCCAAAGCACCACACAAAGCAATAACTTATTACAAGCCCGTGTTTCCAATTGTGCATACAAGGAAAAACATCCAAACAACGCGGCTGAAAAGAATCCCCTTCAGAGATGAGATTCTGTTTTATTGTTTCTCTTACCAGGTGTACAGTGCTCAATATTTGGAGTGCCTGCTCTCCATGTTCAGCTTTAGCAAGCTGGGCTTTGCCTGGCTCGTGCTCTCATTAAATGAGAAGCCCCTTCTGGTCCACATTTCTCAGGAATTTAAAAAATGTTAAAAAATGAACATAGATGTTATGTATTTATGTTTCAAGTGGAGAGAGCAAGTGAAAATTAGCTCACTTGTTGGCCTTTTTGAGCTGTTTGCTTTAAAACTCCAGTGCTTTGGGGTGTTAGCTTTGAATCCAAGCCTCTCCTCACTGAGTGTCACCCTGGGCTTGGTTGGGAGCATCTCTGATCTTGTGCCCTCCCAAAACCCTCTGGGGGGAGGTTCTGGCGCTCACTGTGGCCTCAGCTTTGAGGGGGCTGAGACAGAAGTCCAAATTCTTCAGTTCAAGGCTCTTTTGTAAGGAAAAAAATCCATTTGTGAAATTCTGATAGGTCAGACCAATTGAAAGGTGAATTCGACTCTGGAATAACCAAAAATGTACATCAAAAAGATGTAAGGCAAAAATATTCAGTGTGTCCAAGCACATCCCTGCTCTGTAAGCTCAGTGAGATATTTGTACACAGCCAAAATTTAGGGGCACTGCTGAGACAAAGGAGTTTATTTGTAATCAGAATTCCCTTCATGAGGACGGTGATTTATGGACATTTCTAAAAGCAGAAGGACTCGGTGCCATTATTTAAAAGGCTGGGCTGCTCGGAGTTATTTATAAATACCAATAGAACAGAAACAGTTTCTAACTTGAGGCAGAAAGATCCAATTCATCATGGAATTCAGCGGGAAAAGGACGGCTCGGCGGGAAGCGGCAGAGAGGGAGAGAATCTTGATGCAGAATCAAACCTACACAGAGCAAGTGGCTCTCTCCTCTTCAGAAATCAAACTGCAAAATGTAAAATAAGTAGGAATAAAGACCAAATCATCCCAAACCCCTTTTTGTTGTTTTTTTTTGTTCTTGGGCAAACCATGCAAAAAACCCCCCTAAAACTCACAATGGAGCAACTTCCATTTTAGATCAGTTTCTCCTCCTCTCGCATGGTCTATTTATTTTTATTGGTTTGTTTCTCATTAAATCCTTCAATTACTCTGCAGTGTAAAATGGTGAAATTATTGGCATGTGCCACTTTCATCATGTATTTGAGTTTGCTTATTACACTTGCAGAAAATGCTTGAATGGTATTAGGCTCTGCTGTGGATTGAGACAGAGTTAATAAATATTATTTGGTGTTTTTTCCCTGAGAAGCACTGCTTTTCTTGATTGTTTTTTACAGTTGGATTGGGAATATTGATTTATTCACCACTGTTACAATAATTGTATACAAGGAACAAAAAATGCAGAGGTAACATTTCATCAGCTCAAACAGATTAATTAGTTGTAGTAGATTAGGCACAGTGTTACACAGAAAGATTTGCATTTAGAGGAAGAAAAAAGTTCTTTTTTTAATCTTAAAAAAAGGCAAGAGAATTTAATAGAGATGTGATACACTGTGAGATGCTTGGCTTATTATTCAATCAGTGCTTCCAAATGAGTATTAAAGGGCAACTTTAAATATTAACTCTTCTTTCTAAAATAAAAATAATGTGGAATTGTTGAATGCAGGGTGTGGGGTTAGCCCTGCTCACGACACTTTTAAAAGAAAAGTTAACATGGTTTTACACATTAAATTAAGAATTCTGTAGAAATTATAAGCCAAGGCACAACAGAAGTGGAGACATTTACAAATCAAAATTTCCTTTCTGGAATTCTGGCTGCATGGAAGTGAAAATGTTGTTTATATTTTCCTTTTTGTGACCAGAATTAAGGTGATCTCCAATGCAGAAGGTAAATACGACTGTCTTTTGTGTGAGGTTGTCTTGGCTGTGCCATTGAAAATTATTCATTAAAGGTTATGAGGCATTAACAAGAGTTTAAAAAGTGTCCTGGTTGTTCCCTATTTGACCCCTTTCTGCAGGGAATTGAAATTTCCCACTGCTCTGGACCACTGACACCACGAGGGTAATTAAGCAATTTCCCTCAAGGTTTCAAGTTTGAACATCTCTCAGTATTGAAACAGAGAAGAGAAACATTTTTTATCACTCTCCCCTTCTATAGAAACCTACAGAGAGCGACACACCGGGCCTTGCCTGACATGCTGATTTTCCTTTTAAACCATCTGTTAAATCATCCTGCCTTGCAACATATCAGGCATTATAAATGCCCCTAATTTTTCAAAGCAGCACACAAGGATTCAGCTGCTTGGCTTCCAGAGGATGCCGTGCCATCCCACCCCAGCCATTGAGAGACATTAAACACCCAGAGCCGCTTCCACAGCTCGGAAAACGCCGCTTTTTTGTCAGCCTGGCAGTGCACAGCATCTTTCAATCTGGCTTAAAGGGCCACTGGAGGGATGCTCCAGTGGTGCAGGATCCTGGAGCAGCACAGAGCTGTCACAGACCCCCCCTGTGCCCTCCTGGTCCCTCCTCTCAGCTCCAGTGCCCTCCCAGCCTGTGGATAACCTTGTCCCACTGTCCAGAAGTGATCCCAGCTGAGCAGCAGCTCTTGGGCCCAGCACAGGGAATTCCAAGTCTTTTGGGAGCACCCTGGAACTTGCTCATCCCGAATTCCAAGTCTTTTGGGAGCACCCTGGAGCTTGCTCATCCCGGTGTAGGAGGAAAACCAAAAGCTGTTCAATTGCGTTTGCAGCAGTGCCTGGGGGGTGGATGAGGCCCCTGGGATGGAGCTGGGCTGGGGGAGCGCTGTGCAGAAGTTATGGTGTGGAGGGGTGTGGGGAGGATGCTCAGGGCACCCTGTGTCCCCAAACACCAGGAACAGCAGCACAATCCAAGCCCTTCCCACTCCAGACCATTTATCCTAATTCTCCTCCTGGTGCTTTGGGTCTTTTTTCCAATAAATTTATCTGCCACATGAATTACAATTTGCTGATTTACCACTGCCTGGGAAGAAGGGGAGAGCTGGCCCTGGATCCATCCTCCCCCAAGCCTGGATGTGGTGGGAAGCAGGTGGGATCTGAACATGGATCTGTCCCTCCCAGCCACCAGGTGCTGCTCCCTAATGCAGCACTAATGCTGCTTAATCTTGAGAAGTGGTACAGCCTTGGATCACAAATTAAAGGCCTTGTCAATACTGGGAGACATTAAAAAAAGAAAAAAAAGGTTAAGGAAGGTTAGACTTGAGCCATAAAACCTCTGGCAGCACTCCTCTCTGCACTGTTTTTCTGAAGGGAAACGTGGAACATCATTATGAAACCACACGTGCTGATTCCTCTGCAAAACACCCTCAAGGATCCCGACGAAGAATTGATAACATGATTCCAATGAAGTCCAGCTCAGAAAAAGATCAAATCCATTGTTTTTGAGGCTGCTCAGGCTGCCCTGGGCACTGGTGAGGCACTGGGAGGCTTTGGCAGGCTCTGACATGAGAAAGGAAAATCTCCTTGATGCCGAGCTGCAGCGAGGGATGCTGTGCTTCTGAAAGAGCAGAGATCAGGGAACAGGACGAGCTGCAAAGTCCCCAGCCACTTCACATAAGAGAGATGGATGGGAGATTGGGAATTAGGAATTGTTCCCTGGCAGGGTGGGCAGCCCTGGCACAGGGTGCCCAGAGCAGCTGGGGCTGCCCCTGGATCCCTGGCAGTGCCCAAGGCCAGGCTGGACACTGGGGCTGGAGCACCTGGGACAGGGGAAGGTGTCCCTGCCATGGCAGGGGTGGCACTGGATGAGATTTAAAGCCCTTCCCAACCCAAACCATTCCAGGATTCAGTGAACACACATTGGGAGTTCCCAGAGATGCATTTTATCATTTATCAAAGTGCCAGGCTTGAACTGTCCTGATTTTGTCCCCAGTTTGTAGCCACAGACCCTGGGCATGAGCTCTTGGTGCTTCTGAACAGGGGCAAGGAGACATTTTGAGGAATTCTGCAGCAAACCACCCTCTCCTCCTCCCACTGCACATGATGGATTTATAAACTTTCAACAGAATTTTGCTCCATCCTGCTGTATTTAACCTTCAGATGTGTCTTTCTGGCAGACAAGGAACAAAATATTCCAGCTGCTATGAAAGATAATCATTAAGGTGATCTAACTCCAAAGATCAATAATATCTCTCCAGGACTCTTCAAGGGTTTCTGTGATATCTTCTCTCTCATTAAAAATCATATTATAAGATGTTCAGGTAAAGGGGGATTTGATAATTTCTCCAACATTATGGAAAAAGTTTTATGAAACATTTGCTCATCTGAACAATACTTGGATAAAATAACTTAATAAAAATGAACAGGTTAATATGTATTTATTTTACTTAGGCAGTTTCTGAGAATATCACTAATTATATTGTAATTATATTATAATACTGATGATAGTAACTAGGGAATGACTTTCCTTTTAAAGGTACACATTACAGGAGACAGATCCACTCAGGGAAAAAAAAATATTTGTAGTTTAATATTTATTAACATTGAATATTTATATTCAATTAAATTTGCTGTTTAATTAATTTACTTGACCAAAACAGCAACAAACTGGAGTTGGGAAGGAGCATCCATTGTGGCCATTCCCTACCTGGCCCACACTGGGCTCATCTGGAAACACAGCTGAGCTCAGGTATGGGGATGGGGATGGGGATGGGGATGGACACTTTTCCTGATTCTTTCAGGGAATTCCAGTGTGATCTGGGTTGGAAGAGACCTTAATGCCCATCCTGCTCCCTCTCTGCCATGGCAGGGACACCTTCCACTGTCCCAGGCTGCTCCCAGCCCCAATGTCCAACCTGGCCTTGGGCACTTCCAAGGATGGAGCAGCCATGGCTGCTCTGGGAATTCTTGCACTCCAATATAAATTTTTTCCAGGTCTCTTGTCCTTTGCCTTCTCAGCTCAGCTTGGCTGACCCAAGAGGAGTTTGATTTTTGATTAAATACAAATTAAAGATAGCAATGAGGAAAGATAGAGGTGCTCAAAGAGAACAGGGAGAGGCAAATGCTGCAGCCAAGATTCGCCTTGCACTTAAAAAACCTCTGCCACAACAATTTCTACTCTTATTTTAGCCTGATAGCTCTATTTGGCCACTGCTGAAAAACAGTTAAAATATAAATATTATGAAGAGAAAGGAGTCTATGGCTTTGAAATCCTCAGTGAGCAGATTTGCTGTAGAAATCAATGACATTTTTACCTAATCACTTTTCAAACAAAGCTACGTTTTTGATTAAATCCTGTGCACGGCCACACGGCTCTCACTGCTTCAAGCTAATCAAGTGTTACACTTCAGACAGAGGAAAATATTGTATTTCATTTCTACACCTCCTTTGTCCACGACAAGGCTATAAAATTTCTGCTTTTTCAGCCTTACAACTCTTGCAGCTTTCGGGTCTTTTTGCACCTGTGAAGGTGTTTACTCAGCTATGAACACAATTATGACATGCAATAACAGTTGCCTTTCAAACAAGCATCTGGAAAACCAGGGGTAGTGTGGGTTCAGACAGTGGCAGAATTTGGGAAGACTGTCAATGATAAGAACTCTCATTTCTTTCTCTGAGCAAGAAATCACACACAGAAAAAAAAATAAAGAAAAAAAAGAAGACAAGCTGTTTAATGCTGGGGATTTTAAAGAAATTACAATATTAATTCAAAACTTTCATGAAAATACTCTTTATTCTAATTTATTAACAGTTTCCTCCTAGTAAATCACACAGTGACTGATATTCCTATAAAAGCTTTATTTATAAAAAACCTGTGCCAGATTATCGTGTTCATCCTCCTTTTCCATCAAAGCCAAAATTCATCAAGGAGCACATCAAGGTTTGCATTAAGATCCCAAAATATTCAGCAAATCACATGAAATTTGGGTACTTTTAGATTATCTCAGGTAGTTAAGTGTCCACAATGTAAGGGAGCACATTCCTGGCCATTCACTGGGTCTTTCATGCCACAGAAAACTTTTCCTGGGGAGAAACAGGGACAGGACAAATGTTCCCACATGAGGAGCAAGAGGAGCAGGGCTGTGGCCTGGTCACTCCTCCAGGAACCTCCAGGGAACTCCCATGGGAAAAGGTGACCCTCCAGACCTCCTCCCTGCATCAAATGGGGTCTCAACCTCTGCTCAAAGTGTCACCCTCCACCTCTCCCATTTTTTTTCTGGTTGGAAAAAAGGGAAAAAATTGCTAATATTGCTGCCATGAGACAGCTGTCTCTCTAATAACTCGATAAATAGCCATAATATTCTGCAGATTTGTTGTTGTAGAGACTGGAGAGTGGATAAAAGGAGGAAAAAGAGAAGTGGGAGCAAAACCTGCAAATTGGGATGTGGATTCTTCAAAAAGGAGCCACAGATGCCCTTCAAACCCATCCTTGGTCCTGGTGTTGTACAGACAGAGATTTAGGGAAATATCTTGTCTGTCCATGTCAGGAGCAGCAGGAATTTGTCTCCAATTTCTCTCCCTGCTGTGGAGCTGATGGGACACAGTTGCTGCTCCCAAGGACAGGTGAAAATCACAAACATCAGGAACTGAGCACATTTTCCCCTGTCCTGAACATCCAGGGCTGGGCTGGACCCTGGGACAGCAGCACACAGGGGGAGACACCCCTGGGCATGGGAGGGAGAGCTGAATTCCCTCCAAGTACTTGGAAAAAAGGGGGAAAATGTGAAATTTCCGAGGAATTAAAAAGAGAAGAGGAAGAGACATTGGCTCGCAAAGCAACCGTGAAGACGATTTAGAAATCCAGGCAGGAGTTGAGCCCAGCTGTGTGGGATAAAACTGTAAGTTCAGCAGAACAGAGCAAAGCTGATCTGGAATAGTTTTAAATGTCTTTTCCCTCATAACTAGATTATTCAGTACAATGTCATTTGCTGCCACTGACATTTTCTTTAAAGTCATAAAGGCCTACATAGTAATAAAAGGGCTCAGAATAAAATTAGGAATATCATGTATAAATTATCTTTAACCTTAGCTTCATTTGGACTGTGACTTTTTAGACCTGATCAATTTTCATGAAACTATCCACATAAAACTGTGAAAAAATATTTGATCCTTGGCTCTCATAAAGCTCCTGTAACAAGCCTGGTACTTTCTTGATACTTAATAGTGATGTTGGTGTCTGTCTCTGTGGGCAATTCTATAAAACCAGGGATAATGTCTGAGGTTTAATGCAATTTCTCGGAGCATTGTTATGGAAAACATCTACCCAGCTACACGCATTTTATGTTATTTGTACATAGCACACGTTTGCCCAATTGCTGTTTAGTTTCAAAAAGGGAACAGACAACTTTTGGTGGGTTTTTATCCCCTCCCCCTTCACAAAGAACAAGTTGTTGTGAGATTTTTAAGGTCAATTTTTCAGCACAGCCCCTCTAATAATGTTAAAATGGTGGAAGTATCCTTGTGTGCTCTGTAAATGGGAAGGATATTGAACCATGCAGTTTCTGATATTTTACCCAAAAAATTTCATACTCATACTGAACAGCTCTTAAACCATTCAATAAATGATATTGTGCACTCCAGAGGTACCTGGAGAAGAGGGAGAGAGACCTTTAAACAATGTTTGTCCTCCCCCTGATGGCAAATTAGTTGCCAAAATATCCTGGCAGCCAAATGCAGTGGCAGTGGCGGAGAGGGTTAACCATGACCCAAGGAAAGAATAAAACCCACATTTCAGTATTTAAATTAGAAGCAAAGTGGGAAGTGCCCAGTGGCTCCTGCGTGCCCTGGTGTCTGCCAGGTGAGGGCTGCAGGATGTTCCAGGGGGCAGAACAGGCAAGTCCTGATGGCTTTGACCTCCAGCGAGCTATTAAGGAGTTTAAGGGATATAAAAGGGTGGCACCAGCTGGAGGAGGTGCTGGCCATGGTTGACTGCTCATCCATGCCCAGCTGAGCTCTTGCTGTGGGGGAGGATCTGGGTCCCTGCAGGCACAGGGGGAATATCAGGGCTCCTTTGCCTGGCTGGGATGAAAAGCTGTTGGGTTGGCATCCATCCCAAAATTACTAAAACTCCATGGACCTTCCATCCAGGATGGGCAGAGGTTTGAATAAATGCAGGTTTACTCCTGAGGAAATGCTTTCGACTTTGTGTGGTAAAAATTCTCTTTCCAAGGAAACTTCTGCACTGGTGTCCTCCTCATCCTGGTGCTTTCTGCTCTCTGGTTGTCACTTTAGCACTGCTGGCTGTGTTTTGTTCTGCTCAGAAATTAGAATTAATCAAGAGCTGGATTGTGAGGTGTCCAGGTTAACCTTTCCTCACATGTGTCATATTTTATGTACTAATAGAAATTCCTGTGAGTGGTGTATTTGGAGAGCCTGACAGCAGGATAAAAGCCAACTGCTCAGCACTGCTGTTTGTTTCCTGGAAAGGGGATTTCTGAGAGAGAAGAGGAATGGCATAGAGAGGAAATTAATTTCTATTTCAAGGTAGCAAGTGGCAATCACATGTGGTTTTTCAATCTCTTGGAGATCATACTTCACCACATATTCCTGTTCAGGGCAAGGCACAGTGGTGTGGCTGATTTTGGCTGAGGGACTGATTTTGGCTGAAGCCACTTCCATCTCTGACACCACCTCCTGTGTGGCCATGGGCAAAGGCTTTGATCCTGCCTGGATTCCACCTGGGATGTGGGAGCAGCACAGCTGGGCACAGCTGGGCTCATTAATGATGCCAAAATGCTCTGGTATTGTCACAGAATTCCTGAATGGTTTGGGCTGGAAGGGACCTTAAAGCTCATGCCATCCCACCCCTGCCATGGCAGGGACACCTTCCACTGTCCCAGGTGCTCCCAGGCCCAATTCCAGCCTGGCCTTGAGCACTGCCAGGGATGCAGGGGCAGCCACAGCTGCTCTGGGCACCTTGTGCCAGGGCCTCATCACCCTTCTAGGGAATTCCTTCCCAATATCCCACCTAAACTTACCCAATTTCACTTGGAAGCTATTTCCCCTTGTCCTGTCACCCCATCCCTTGTAAATCATCTCTCTCCATTTTTCCTGTTTGCTCCTTCAGGAACTGTGAGGCCACACTGAGCTCAGCCCAAAGCCTTCCCTCCTCCAGGTGAGCAATCCCAGCTCTGGCAGCCTTTCCTCCCAGCAGAGCTGCTCCATCCTCTGATCACCCTGGTGCCTGCTCTGACTCTCTGTACCAGCCCCACATCCTTCCTGGGGTGAAGGCAGGCTCCTCTCTGTGTGTGAAACCCTCTGCTCCTCACCAGCCCTCAGACAGCTCAACATTTCTATAATGGGCAGAAAATGAGTTTTTTCTGCCCACTGCTAATTAACAAGGAGCAAAGCAGCTCCACAACAACTGCTCTGCCTTGCCGTGGGCTGAAGCCAGTTCATCCCATGCTCTTGGATGAATGAGGAGCTTTCCCTGCTACTCTGAAGCCCCCTAAATCACTGCTGTATTTCATGGCAGCCCTTGAGCACGAGATGGAGTGGGTGAACATATGTTTACATTGCTGATAGCTTTGAACTATAAGTTCTGCTGCATATTAATGGTGTATTTATGCATGGTAATTTAGTGTGCACGAGTCATTTATCTAATAAAATGTTAATTACTAGTTACTAGGTATATTTATTTACAAATTGCCCTGGAACTTACAATGGAAATTTCATCCTCTGGTCTTTTTTCAAGGAGCAGTTCTCCACCTCTTCTTAATGCAATCTTTTCCATGAAAAGTAGAATTTCTTGTAGAATTTCTTGATCTCTGTTGTCCACTGAGCCATGATCCAGCAGCTCTGCATCCCTAAACACAATGTGAGTAACTCCAAAGGATCAAAATCTTCCCACAGGGTCTGATCATTCGAAACAGACACAAAAGAGGGAATCTGAAAGGGGGAGTTTACAGTCTCTAATTGATTATGTTTTTTCATTCTGTGATAATGGGAATTAGACACCCATCTTCCTAAAGGGCTTTTGGGATCTATCATGGGTTTATGGTGTGGGGGGGGTCAGAATTAATATCTCAGACCCCAAGGCCTGCATACCCTGTGTTTAATGGGAATCCTGCTTGGTTAGGGCATTTCTGGGACAGGGATTTGGGGAGAGCCAGGGGGTGTGAAAGGGGAGCTGTGAGGGAGCTGTGGGTCTGCAGCTCTCTATCCCCCAGTCCAGTTTCCCATCCTGTGGCACTGCTCTGGCTCTGAGGTGCGGTGCAGGATTTAGAATCACATTTCCCACTTTCCATGGACTGCTCAAATTTATGGCTCAGTTTTCCCACGGATACTCCATTGTCCTGCCAAGTGGAGGACCACAGGGGTCCTTGCTCCAAAGTAGCAGCCTTTTTTAGCTTTCCCAGCTGAAAATGAGCCCCTGTCCAAAGGAAATCCTCTGATTTGGGGGGGAATACATCAAGAAGAATCATGAGCATCTCTAAATATTGCAATGCAGATGCATATTTTTAAAAAATCCGGCATCAGAGTAGCAGAATTATGGCAGTAGGATGAAATCTTTCATGTTTTATAGTATTGGTCCAGCAGCATTATAACCTCACCCTCTCCAGAAGGCTTTAAATCCTCATATTTATAATATGTTGATGCAATTTTAGTTTTCCGTCGGACAGCAGATCCTAACAGTTATGGTTAAGCTCCTCTTTGCTTTTTGCACTCATATTTACAGAGATTGAACTTGCAAACCGGTCAGCACTTAAACAATCTTGCTGGCTGGGTAATAGGAGGTTTCAGCCCAGTGAAAAAGTGCTTTGGCATGTCCAACACATTTTATTATTTCCCTCTCATCCTGGCTTGGTGTTTCTCAAAGCAGAACCACAGGAGCTGATGGAGCTGTTTGGAGCAATGTAATATTTGGTAAATTGTTATTTATTTTTAATTTTTTTTGTTCTTTTTCCCAATATTTTTTGTTTTGCTGCTGGTGTCAGCTTTAACAAATCAGGTTCAGGTTAGACAGGGCTTGGAGCAACCTGGTCTGGTGGGAGCTGACCCTGCCCATGGCAGGGGCTGGAACTGGATGAGCTTTAAGGTCCCTTCCAACACAAACCATCCCATGATTCCATGATTCTGTGCCTGTTAATGTGCACCCAGGGCCTTGTGAAAACACTGTGGGAAGGAGCTTCTCCGTGGTGGTTTGGATGGAGTTTGGTGTGGCAGCAAGAGCCAGGTGCTGCCCCAGCTTGGGTGATCCCGGGTGGGATCTTGGCACAGCTCTGGCATGCCCTGAGCAAAAAAAATCAGTTTTTTCACAGTGGGGAGGGTGCCTGGCACCTTTTGGGATATTCAGGGAACTGTTGTGCACTTTCCAAACACTTCTGAGCAGCAAAGAGAATCGAGCAGAAAAAGGGTTTCTGGAGGCGGTGAAAATTATGCATGAACACATCAGCCTGGCCAGCAAAGTTTATGATGTTCAAAAGGGCCCAGCCTGTTGAATTTCATAAGTTGTCTCTGTTCAGAGTAAATATTTTATATATGCACATCCATATATGACATCAAAAATTTTGGGGAAGGGAAAGATTTGTGCCTGAACAAAAATAGTTGGTTCTGTTTGGTCTTGTTCCTTGGATATTAAGGGAAGAGCTGTGCTCTAAGAAAAGGCCCAGTTTGCATGAAAAATTTCCCAGCACATCCCATATTCTGGCTGGCTGCTCCCTGCCTGTTGTAGACCAACATCACTGTGATCTTGGAATCCTAAAAAAAAGAGGGAAAAAATGATGCGGAAGCCTGAGCCTCCACATTTTCCTTCAGCACAGACAGGGTTTCAGAAATTAGAGTGTCCTCCCTGGGCTTCAGATGGAGTAGAGGGTAAAAGATTTCAAAGGCAGTTTTAATGAAAGAGAAATACTGAAAGGAAGAACACAGGGAGCAGTGACACTATAGTTCTGCTAAATTTTACATTTAAACTAAGAGGCTAATCATAATTTATTCTGTCAAAGAAATGACCTATATGTAAAGAAGACAAAATATGACTTGATGATTAAAGACTCGAAGAAATATCCTCTATAGTTATGTCAGTACTGCGTGGTACTGTATACGTAATCTAAAGCAGTGTTTGAAATTGCTCCTAATTATATTTGGAACCCGGACCACGAGGTCCTTGGGGAAATGTTGAGTGTGTTGCAGGGATGTGGCAGCTTCCCTGCACTGCCACTTCTGATGGCACATCTGAGTTAAAGCCTTTTTAAACGCTTTCAGCCCTGGGAAGTGGTGAGGGCTGGGTGAGGGAGGGTTTCTTGCAGGTGACTGGGAAAGATGCCCAGCAATGTCCTGGTGGAGGACCAGGAGGCTGCTGGCAGTGGGAGCTTCCTTTCTATTGCTCAAAAAAGTAATTTCTCTAAAGAGTCCAGGGTCGATTTCTTTATTTTTCTATTTATAGTCATGCTGCTTGGCAGATAATTTTGTTGTGGTGGCCTCAGGGCAGTAGAAAAGTGCAACTCTTGGTTTGATCTCAGCTCAAGCAGAGCACCATGGGTTGTGGTGCTCAGGTGGAGGGGTCTTGGCACTCCACAGCAGCATCCCAGAGCAGGAGGCTCCATTTAGGGTATTTGTACTTAATAAAGAGACACGATGTTCAAGTACTTGCAAAGCTTTCCAGAAGTTGGAGGATATCCTGATTAGGCAGAGATGAAACAGGGAAAATTCCCTCTTTGATGTCCAGAACAGTTCCCTCTTCTGTGGTGCCACATAAATTTGCCATTAAATCCCAGGTATCAAAAAGAAGAAGCTCAATTGTGTTTATGGTGGGGAAATCTGAATCAAATGAGAAAGTGAAATTAAAGCTGAACCCAAACTTGGTGCTGGTGTGAAAAGTCAAATTCTATTCCACTTGAAAGGCAACAAACTTGTTACATTAAATAATTAAAATGACTTGGAGGTGTTGCACCATCACAGATTTCTCCGAATACAGAGTGCAATATCAAATCTATTTTTCCTTCTAGCAATTAAAACAGAAATGTAGATAATTTTGCTTTTTCCCTAATTAAAACAATTAAGAAGAGAATCATTTTGGTCCATTGATGTTCCTGCAGGATGATCTAATAACTTCTGTATTTAGTTTTTTATTCTCTTTGTGCAGAAGATGAGGACAAAAAAAAAATGTACCATGAGTATAGGACTATTATGAAAACAAACAAAAAAAAAACAAAAACCCAAGCCCCACCAAAACTTTGCAAATAATGCAAAATGCTTTTTCAAAATCCTGATGAGGCACAACAGCACATCCATGAGCAAATTCCACTTCAGCCCAAAGAGAAAAGTCCATAAGAAATAAGAGTCCATAAGAAAAAAACAAGTGCTAAAACCTGTTGGGTTTTTTTTCTTATGGAGTTGTAGAACCCAGGTTCCTCTGCCTCTTGCTTTGGGGATGCCCAAAATTCTCTCAGGCTCTTAATCCTTGAATTGAGATTAAATATTGAAATGATTTCCTGCACTGAGTCACGGAGATCTACCCAGAAAAACCACATTTCTCTGGAGAAGATTAACATAATTTTGTCCTGCTCTGCAGGTGCTGAATTTACTTTGAGTCCATTTCTCTTAGTTCTTGTTTTTGGATTTTTTTTTTCATATATTTATTTTCCTTTTGTTTTCAATGGACACTTGCTCTTCTCCAAAACATAAACCCACAAGCCCAGAATGTTCTCCCTGCTCCTGTTTTGTATCTCACAGTTGAGATATGTAAATAGCAGGTGTTCCAAGGAGAATATAATTGTTTTACTCTATGCAAGTGGATTTCCTCTGTTTATTGGGTTCTTGTTTTTGGATTTTTTTTTTCATATATTTATTTTCCTTTTGTTTTCAATGGACACTTGCTCTTCTCCAAAACACAAACCCACAAGTCCTCTGTTTATCAAATTTTCAGCAGGTCCATTCCTGCCTTTCGAAACCCGAAATCAACACTTAAGGCTCATTACTCAAATGAAATAATTATTTTAATTTTTTCCCATACATAATACATTAAATGTTGCATACATTTGCATATCAAGGAGAATCTTGATTACAAAAAAAGATACCCATCCCCTTGTTATCATAAGATTGTTGTTGCTACAAAACCATGGGAGGTGAGTATGCAGAAGTTATGGTTGCCGAGCAACTATAACAGCACAATTTACTGCCTAAGTACTGCAGATTTAAAAAAAAAAATACAAAAAAAAAAAGCACTGGCAACATCAACAATCACTATATTATTGCTCTTCCCCAGTAAGAGAATTATACCCTGTAATGAAAATTATTCAATATAAGGTCTGTGATATTGTATTAATTTTCTAAAATGTATTTGACTTGAATTTACTCGCAGTTTCTCAGTACTCCCTAGGATCATTATAAGATCATCACTGGAAGCCAACTATTTGAGCATTATAAAAAGATTTTGCAAAGAGGATGGAAAGCATTAAGGATTGCAAGTTATCTCCCATTTATATTGTTCCCAGATTTTAAAAGAAGGAAATCCAGCCTAACGTTGCAGGAGGCAACTTGCCAGCAGAGGAAAATGGAACCCTGCTTTTCTTTTTGGGCACTGTGGGGCTCTTGGGAATTTGGATTTTCCTTCTCTTTTCAACTGGAGACAGTATTTTGCGCACAGGACTCAGTGCTCCTGGTGCACGGAGACGAAATCCAGGTCAAGGATGGGTGTTTGCCTTGGAATTGAGAGGCACCTGTCCAGCTGGACCGAGCTGGGACCACTCGTGTGGGTTTTGATAAGATTAATCGTTTTAAAATTGAATGAGATGAAATCAAATTATGTATTTAATCTGTACGGCAGGGGAAAAGCAAACTTAAAAAATTAAGGCTTCAGCCTCATGTATATCAAGTACTTCCATGGGAATTGTTTGAGGAGGTTTGATTGAATCTATAAACCTTGAGCAAAATCCTGTTTTTCCTGGGAGGCAGAGCGTGGTCTGTGGGTAACAGCCTGTCAGGGGTCCCATGGCGGGGCTGGAGTGTTGGGAATGGGGCCTGGGAGAGCAGTGGATGCTGTGGGGGCATCCCAAGGGATTTGGGAGCTGCAAAACCTTGCTCCAATTGCATCTGGAGCAAGCTGGAGTGAGAGCACTCACAAGGCAGGAGGTATATACACAACATATTGCATTATTTCTCTGAGCTAAACCAATGTACATTTGAGGCTATTTAAAGTGTTGTCCATGGTTATTTGAATGATTGGAGCCTGAAATAGTTATTAGAAAGCTTTGTGCTTTTCTCCCTGACTGTCCCAATTCCATGCACTTTGCATATATCTACAACCAATCACCAATGTTTCAGCTCATTCTTAATAAGGGTGGTAATTAATGTTGGCTAAATATTGGTCTGATGAAGCTCTTTAGAGATAGATCTTCCTCTCTTATCTGCCAGCATTGTTCAGGATTCAAAAAAAGCTTTTTTTTTCTTAAAAATTAAAGCTGTCAGGCACAATTCACTTTGATGGAATGTCCTGAGCTTGGAAGGACCCACAAGGATCGAGTCCAGCTCCTGGTCCTGCACAGACACCCCAAAAACCCCACTGAGAGCATTGTCCAAACCCGCCTGGAGCTCTGGCAGCCTCGGGGCTGTGCCCATTCCCTGGGGAGCCTGGGCAGTGCCAGCACCCTCTGGGGATGAACCTTTCCTGATATCCAACCTAAACCTCCCTTGACACAGCTCCAGCCATTCCCTGGGTCCTGTGATTGTTAATCATGCTCTTCTCATCCTGGTGACTTAGGTAACTCTCCATACCCTTCCACATGCAGTGGGAGAGGAGAATTTGCATGTTTCAAGTGAGCCTGGTGCCACCTTTTTGCAGCAAACTGGGACATTTGGCATCTTTCACCTGCTGGTGGGAAAAGCTGGATGGATGCCTCCGTGTTTTCTTAACTCATAAAAATGATCATATCTAGAGGGATCTGCCTCGATTTTGCATGCATCTCAGACCCTGGCAACCTCAAAGTTTGGCCAAGTCTTGTTTCAGCTCAAGTGTAGCTCATGTTTCTGCAGTTTGCCAAGGCTGTCTAGGAAATGAAAATAGAAGAAGCTTTAAAACATATGGAATTGGAGCAGGGTGGATTTTGCCTTGGATTTATGCATTGGCTGTTACACCTTGGGCAGAGAAGTGAACTAGAGATCCTCTGCAGTGCCTGAGTGTTTATGTCAGCCCAGAAGAGCTGCACCCAGGCTGCCAGAGCTCCAGGATTGTTTGGCACAGAGTGGGATTTTTGGGGTGTCCTGTGCAGGCACAGGAGCTGAACTCAATCCTGTGGGTCCTTTCCAACTCAGGACATTCTGTGGTTCTCTTCTTACTCTTGACTGAGGAAGAGAATTATTTTCTGCCCTCCTTCTTTTCCCCCCTCACTGTGGAGTGCTGCTGGTCAGGACTGCTCTCAGAGACCTTTAAAAGGAGAGATGGATCTCTTGGCTCTTGAATTGGCCATGAATCCAGTGCAGCTCCAAAAGGTGATGCCCAAGCTGAGGAGGCTCCAGTCCCTGCCCTTGTGTGTCCCTCCAGGCTGGAATGTTTCCCAAGAGACTGCCAGCTCTTATTCCTATGAATACATCAATTCCTGGACATGCCATGGGATACTTGAGAAAATCTAGACAATAAAAAACCCAAAAAGCCCAAATAAGACTATTAATCATTATAAAAGAAATTAAACAAGGCAGCATCAGCACTAAGAGAGTGTCAAGAAAAGGACCCAAGATGATTTCACTTTTCCTCACTGGGATGTGATCCTAAAATATCTGGATCATGTTGATCACATCATGGCAAATCCAAATCCCAGCTAGATGGCTCTGGTCAGGTGTGTAAATATTTTCCAGGAGGTATCTTTAAATCCCATTTTGTTTCAGACTATTAGACATCCACTTATATGCGTGGAGAGCTTTTTTTTTCATTTTTCATTTTTTTTTTTTTTATTGCTGAACTATTTGGCTTTTCTGTTAGGGCCAATATAAGGGTTAATTAGGAAATTTTTATTTGGGTTGCAAATCCCCAGTGCCTAATCCTAATTATTCAGAATTAACACCTACTATAAAAAGTCTATTTCATAACTTTTTTTTTTCCTGGCGCGATTGCAAACACAGTTTTGCAAGAAAAATATGTTTCTAATAATATACTATCATTTCCATGTTTTAGTGTAATAATTAAGGTAGTCCTAATTCACGTCTAAAATCTAATTTTCATAAATGAAACATCATCTAAATATTTAATTGCAATGAGCAGAGATTTCAGAGCAGGTGTTCTAGGAGCTGGTAGATGTCCCTGACGTTGGCAGATGGGTTTGGAGGTGAAGATGCTGGTGGGGTTCACAGTGGGTGAAACTCTGAAGGGGTGATGGTGCCACAGGTGCCTCTGAAGCCCTTCCTCACCCCTTTGCTTTGCAATTAGGGATGGCTGAGGTTCTTTTTCCTGCCAGAAAAATCAGCTCAGAATCAGGCTCTGGTGAACCACAGTTTAACCACTCACACACGATGTGTGGTTTCTACAACAGCTTTCAGTTAATGGGATGCAGTTCTCCCTCCTTGTAGGTTTCTGATTTGTGGGTACGTTTGTATTCAAATAAAAATAGATCTTGACAAAATGTCGTAAAATGTTAAGGGACGCTAAATATCACCTCATTCCCTTCCTGCCATGGCAGGGACACCTTCCCCTGTCCCAGGTGCTCCCAGCCCCAGTGTCCAGCCTGGCCTTGGGCACTGCCAGGGATCCAGGGGAAGCCCCAGCTGCTCTGGGCACCCTGTGCCAGGACCTCTCACCCTCACAGGAAGAAATTCTTTTTAATATCCAAATTAAATTCCCTCGGGGCAGCCACAGCTGCTCTGGGCACCCTGTGCCAGGGCTGCCCACCCTGCCAGGGAACAATTCCTTCCCAGTATCCAAACTAAAATCCCCTTCTTTCAATTTGTACCCATTGCTTCTTGTCCTTTCATGGTGTTTTGGATGCAGCCCAGGACTCAGTTGGTTTCCAGGCTGGGAGCACTCACTGCTGGCTCCTGAGGAATTTTTCATCACCCCAATTCTCCCGCCTGTCCAGGTCCCTCTGGGTGCATCCCTTCCCTCCAGCCTGTGACTGCCCCACACAGCTCAGTGTCACAGGTCCTGTGATCCCACTGTCCATGTCCCAGACAGGGGGGTTGAACAGCATCAGCCCCAGTCCTGACCCCAAATGCCTCTGCTCCAAAGCCCTTGGTCAGACCCCAGTCAGAACCAGTTCCCCCAGCAAGGATGCTCAGCCTGTAGCACCCACCCCAGCCAGGAGGGCTGCAGGACCAGCACCCCTGATCTCCCAGCTCCCACCACCCCCAAAACCCCTCTGGCTTCTGCATCTCTGTGCTTTAAAGCAGGGTGATCTGTGGGAAAACAAACAGGACAGAAGAGAAGGAATAATGCTTAAGACAGGTTGCCAATATTGTGTGGAAAGGCCACTTCACGCCTCAGGAGAAAGAGTTTTGGAGGTGGGAGATGCTCAGGGCTGGCTGGGAAGGGAGGATTCTCCTGCTGGTGTCTGTGCTCCTTGCCAAATTCAGCTGAGGGCCAGACCCTCCCTCAGTTCCAGATCCCTGCAGATTGAAGCAGGGATATGGAATCCACGGTTTTGCCTCTAAACATCCGCACTGTGCACTAAAAAATGCCCGAGATGCAAACTGCTGTGGCTCCCCGTGGGGTGAGGACACAGCTCCAAGCCACACTGGAGGAGAGCAGGAACACCATCCGTGGTCCTCAGTCATGTTGAGACGTTTGGCAGCTTCTGATGTGGGATGTTGAACTCTGATTTGGGAGAATTTTACTGAATTTGGAAGCAGTGAGAGGTTAATAAAAATTCCTTGAGGTTGGATCTATACCTAATATGCTGTAAGACATTGTGGAGATTTGGCTACCTTAATACTTTTTCTTCCCTTCATAGTTTTAAAAGGGAATTTTTTTAAAAAAACTTGTTTATTGGTGATCCATGAAATCGTGTTTTCGTTAAGCCTACTTAAAAAAAAAAAAGAAATAAAAAGATATAGATTTTTATATTTAATGCTGAGCACAGCTCGAGTCCTCTCTGGTCTGAATTTGGGGTGGAGGGGGAGGAAGGGAGTGGACTTATTTTGCCCTTAACTTGCATTAATAAACATTTATTTTTTAAAAAATTCTCATTTTCCTTGACTGTGAAGAGAATTTAAATGAACATATTAAATAAGCAGACTGCCCAGGAAGGATTTAGATCAGTTTCCAACATCTACAACAGATTTTTCCTTCTGTCTGTCCTTTGATGCCCCATCCCATTCCAATGGGATGGGCTGGGGATGAGCCTTGAGGGGCTGGAAATTCAGAGATGACTTTCTTCTTCCTCTACCACCAACGACAAACTCCTCAGACTTCAAAAAATCAGAGGAGAGCCCCTCACAGTGTCCCAGCAGGAGCCCCTTGGCCCCCCACACCTCCATGCTGGGGATGATTCCCAAGGCTGCTTTTTGGGGGATGGGGGATGAGCTCCCACATCTGCACGAAATCTGATTTGAAATTTGGCAGGGAGAAAGCCTTCAGGGCCTTTTCCTGTTCCACAAAATATCTCTCAGCTTTAACTGAGTTACAAACTGGTTTTTAAGAAGCCCCTTTGGCTTTTTTCCCTGGAGTTTCCCTCCCGTGGCTCCCAGGTCACAGGTGGCTTTTGTGAAATTCCAAAGAATCTTGACCCTGACCCTGGAGCCCAACATCACCTTAATCCCTGCATCTTCTCCCAACATTCCCAAACTCCCCCAGGTGCCTCCACAGAGGGAATATTTCTGTATTTTCCCAGGAAAAGAAGGTGAGCAAGCATGGAACACTGAGAAAAAAACAAAGGGAGCTGGGCACAAGAAATCAATATTATTTTAAACAGCTCTGCATAAGATGATTTGCTTTATAAATATTCCCTCAGAAATGAAACAAACCAGGAAATTACATAAAAATATGTTAAAAGGAAGTTATTTGGTTTGGATAGGCAGGATCTGGATGTTCAGGAATGCCAGATTTACAGTTACACATGTCTGCAACCCCATTTCTGCTCCCAGGAGCACGTGCATTACGATCCAATCTTTAACTACATAACCACGTAATATTTTCCCATTCCCTCTCTTTTAATATTAGAAGTTGGATACAAAAGTGGGAAGAACCAGGATTGCACAGGCAATGGTAAAAATGCCGTTTCTTAACTTTCAAGTACTTGGCTTTGCAACTCAAATAACTTTCTTCAAATGTAATTTTTTCATATGTAATTATATATATCCAGTGCTGAATGCTGGAAAGCAGTGGGGATTACTGGGAAGCTTTTGGAAACTCCTTAATTTCCTTCTAGCAACGAACAGGAGACACCACCTTCTTTACTGTAGATTTTCCAATGAATTCCTCTTTAAAAAAAAAATAAAAGTAGATACAGTTCAGAACAAACAACCAAAGAAACTGGGTCAGGAAATACTGTAAATAATTATTCTTATTTTTTTTATCATTAAATACACAGGCAGAGTAGGATGTTGTTGGTGCCAGGAGTGAGTTTAATTCTGAAGAAATCAGGTTTTAATGAACATATGCTGACATGGCCTCACAATCTTGCTTCATCTCCCCTATTAACTTCCTCTGCACCCAGGAAACCTTTGGCTCACTGCCTAAGTAATAGAAGAATAATTAGAGGAGTAATTGAAGAATGCCAAGTCAAACTTCCAAGGAATTTATCTTTAACAACCACTCTGAGGTGTGTTTCCTACCCTGCCTGGCATGGTGGTTCTTAAGGAATCATTTTGTGTGATTCCAAGAGAAATTAGTGGATCTGGTAGCCATCAAAATAAACTGGTTATGCCTTGTAAAACAGAAATAAATGTCTTTGGAAAAAGTGGAAATTATTCTTTAATACTCCCACCCTGTTGTTGGCCAGCCCTACTGCTCCTCTTGAGTGGGGCTGGATATAAAATCTGTCAACTACCTTTATCCCACAGGATTAAAAGGCTGGAATAATAGATTTAACCTAGAATTTACTCACTTTTGACAATTAAATCCTGGATGTTTAAGACCTACAACGCTCCATTTTAATTGATGTGGGTGTTACATTTACAGCTAGAGAAATATTTTGCACCTATAACTGAAATATTCTATTTAAAATAAAAATCGTAACTTAGCAGTGGCAGTTGCTTTCAACTTTGATCCATCAAACTAATTTTTGCTGGAGAACAACACAATTTGTCTCGTCACTGTTCTCCTTCCTCAGTGGGAATTTGCACACCAGTTTAGTGATCAATCTGTGGTGTGTGAAGCACCAGTGCCCAGCCTGGGAGCTCATCCAGCTCTCTGTAAGGCTGATGGAAGCACCTCTCCATGGAGCACCAGGCTGGGCATTTCCAGGTGATTTAGGAGAGGAGTTGCCCCATTCCTTCTTGCTTTCCCTGTATCCATGGACATCTTTCTGGACATTTATGTCATGTACATGCTCCTCCTTTGCGGGGGATGAGTGTTATCCCCAAATTATTCAGTGTTGTGTGATGCCAGATCAGGTTTACACAGCTTTGTTGTATTTTCATAAATGTTTGCCTACAACTCTGAAGTCCAGCAGCTCATCTTGGAGGCTGAAAACCAATCTACTGTTTCCTTATTTTTGCAAGTCGGTCATGGGACAAAAGCATGAGGGGAAGAATGATTTTGAGACCAGGTTTGTGCAGCAGGTCCTGCACCTTCCCAGGTGCTAAGGAAGGGAGTGTTCATATTCCAGAAGATGGAGCTGGCACTGCCTGCTCAGGAAGAGAGGAGCTCTGCGTTAGGTTTTCTCATAATGTCACTTCATCTTTCAATAATATTAAGATGTGGAACCATATTCCAAGTGTTTAGTGTCATGGGAAATGAAGTGGAATATATTTTGTTGGTAATTTCTACAGCAGCAGAGTAAGATGGGGATGGGAGGGGGGGGGAACTTTCCAACCAATTACTGCTTTCAGGTACTTCTATATTTAATTTTTTTCCCAGTTACCTCAGCATAATTAATAAATGATATTGCTTTGTATTTCCTAGGAAATCCAGACAGCTGTACCACCTATCACTCCTTCCTTTAATGCACTGTAAAAGTTCCTCCTCCACACTCTCTATTCTGTTGTTGTAATTAAGGATGTGCATCAGGAAATGCCACGCTTCAGACCTGAGTTTACTGTGTGCTTGACAGACTCCCACAGCTTCCTTCTCCAGAGCTCATTTCCATGGAAAATGCCTCGTGAAACCAGGAGCTGGTTCTGGCAAAGACCAGCTTGATCTGCAGTGTGGGGGCTGGTTTTAAACCTGTCGTGTAGGTCATACCCAATGCTATAATGTGAGATGTATTTTTTCAGTGATGTGGGAATAACGTGGTCCAAGAGGAACATGGTGAGACAAGTGGAAGGTTTCTGTCCAGGTCTTGATGCTTCAGGAGTATCAGGAGCATGGAAAGACTGGAAATACTGTGACATGAATTAGAAATATGGCTTTTTGTCAGCTCTGAAATCAGGTCCAGCGTGGTGAATTGCTATTAATGCTGTGGCTAATGATCAGTTTGGGTAGAATAAAAACACATGCAGATTTCCATGTCCTTCTCTTCACGGCTCTAGTGTTTCTGGGTGTTTATAACCACACTTCCTCCTCTCTCCTGTGTACCTACAGAGATTTTCATACCATTTGCATAAAGGAAATTGACAGATGATTCCTATGATGTCCCAGAAATCCATGGAGGCTGTGAAGGGCATTTGTGCAGGAGTGAGAGGTATCAAAGTTCTCCCATGAAGCCCGGCCAGATTTTTCTCTTTTTTTTGCTCAATTTGTGCACACTGCTGAGAACTTTCCTGACCTGCCTGACTTTGGGAAGCAGCAGGATTTTGGAGAGTCTGTGCCACTTCTTTCCTTCCCTGTGGTCACTAGAGGAGCTGTCCCAGCCCCACTGCAACATCCTTGGCCAACCTCTGCCAGAGTGTTGGTGCTACTCAGCCCTGCTCTCACTGGAAAAAGAGATTTGCCAGAGGCAAGAGCATTTTGTATCCCAGGCAGGCAGGATGTCACCTCTCTTTGGACATGAGGAGAGCTCAGAGCCCAGTGTGCTTTCCCCAGGGGTATGTAAGAGCAGGAGATGGTCCCAGTGCACCCCATGCCTGTATGAGCAGAAGGAAAGGTGACAAACGTCACGCTTAAAAAGAAATCCCACTTCTATTATTAATGAGGGAGTCCCGATGGGGAAAAATATTGTCTTGATCTCTCTTTTAGACGTATCTAAGGCTCTGGTAATTGCTGTATCCGAATTTCAGATTGTCTGCTTTTCTCTTTCAGAGAGCAGATGAATTTTCTGCTGGTTTTCATTCACCCAGTGCCACCATCTCATCTTTCCTGCTGCCCTGTGTCCCCTCTCATGCTCCATGCTCTGCTGCATCCTCACCTTGTCTTCCTGCTTTTCTTTTATATATGACAGATATTATTTCTTTATACTTTGTTAATTATTGGTCTTAGTTTATTTTCCTCCCTTTTATTTTCTGCTCTAGGCTTCCAAGTCTTTGATCTGGACCTTCACCTTCACTGCTGACATTTGGATCATTTTCTGCTGATCTCCAACACAGTTACATTACCCAGTGTCTTTTTCCTTTTCTCACTTCATCAAATTCTTCCTTTTTTCCCTGTTCCTTCTTCCTAACAAGTCTTTCCTCCTGTTTTTCCACCCCGTTCCCACTATGATCACAGCCTGCTCACCATCTTGGGGTCCCAGTCTTGGGATGGGACCACCAGAACCACCAGCCAAAGGTGCCACAAAGATTTCTGGGCACATTTGGCTCCTGCCAGGCTGGAAAGCCATGACCAAGGGAGGGAGCTGGTGGCTGGGGCTGTTGGGTGGCCCTGACACGGCTCCGGGCTCATGCTCCAGACTTGTGTTCACAGAGTCCTCATTTGTCATTGTTAGTCCTTCCTTCCTCATTAGATAATTACCATCCATGCCACCTCCCTTTTCTAATCACTCCTTGAATGCTTAAATTATCACTACATCATTCAGATCTATCTTTGATCTCCTCAATACGGTTTTACTTTCCCTTCTG
>NW_024372923.1:1743303-1845803 GCF_014805655.1 Passer montanus | reverse complement strand
CCTAGGGACTCTTGTGGATCAGAACCCAGGAGAGCGGGACACAATCACACGGAGCTTCTGCTGTGCCAGCTGTGCCTCCCCTGCCAGAGAGGTGCCCGTGGAGCATGAGAGGAGACACACTGCCCTCTGCCAACCCAAGGCAAACACTGCTGCCTTCCCTCTAGCAGCCCAGCCAGAGCCAGCCCTGACAGCCAAGGTGGAGTTGAGAAACTCCTGCTGCTCCTGTGCAAGGCTGATCCCAGCAACTGAGCCCTGATGCTGCAGTTGGGGTGAGTGGGAGCAAATTCCTGCTGCTCTGGGGGTGCCACTGCCAGCAGCTGGAGCTGAGCAGTGTTTGGAGCATCACCTCAGCACTGGTGTCCTCAGCCCTTGCACAGAGCAGCAGTAGTGAGCACATTTTCATGGAGCACCACCTCCAAGGTGCAAATTTCTCCAGAATACACTATCTCAGGCTGCCAAAGGTCTGGAATTGGTAATCTTAAAGGTTCTTTCCAACTTAAATGATTCCATTATTCTATTCCTCCTGCCAGCAGAGTTATTTTGAATAAAACACTGGTTATAGATTGGTACCACTCCACTGAGGCCCAAATTTCCTTCCATTCCATGGAGCACTGCAGTATTTCAGTGGTGAACTGCCTTTTCAATAACTGCTGAGCAACTGCTGCCCTTTGTCAAAAGATTGCCCAAATTCCTCCAGATTTCTTTGGTCTGTGCTGCTCCACAACTTCCTCACCTACCAGGGACACACTGTGACCCAGGAATTAAAGGAGAGGTGTGGCCAGAAGGATGTTTTGGCTCCCAGCTTTCCCTGCTTGGATTTCAGTTCCCTAAACCACCTTGTACAAGCCCTATTTCCACTTCTCCAGCCTTCTTCTCACACGTGGGAGGAGTGGAACAAGAGTTTCTGCACAACTCACAGTGGTTAAATAAACGCATTTGTTGGATAAAGGCAATATTAACTACAAAGTGTTAATAGTTTTATTAACTGAGCAGCTTCACTACATCCCAGAATGTTTGGCCTTTGGCATCTGCAGCCAGGAAAGCCCCAGGTGTGAGAATACGAGGAATATCAAGAGAATCTGGGGACTAAGATGAGCCAAATGCTCTGTTTGAGAGCCTGTGGCTCACTGCACCTACCAGTGTCCACGTGCTGCTGGAGCACAGAGGCACCTCACCTCAACTCTTTGTTCCTCAGGTTGCCTATCCATAAAATGGGGATAAATAGTGGCATGGGAAGCTTGTCTTTTGCAAACTTTAATTTATTAATGCCTGAATAATGCTTTCAGGTCCGATGGAAGATGTTGTGTAATTATAATAAATAGATATTGACTTCAAAGAGTCTCTGTAGATCTGGGCTTTTTGATCCCATTCTAAAACTGTAATTATCCCTATCCCATAGGCTTAAATATAAAATTATGAGTGCAGATTTTCATCTGTATTCTGCTGTTGCGTGGTTGCACATTTTCCAGAGGAGGTGGTAGGATATGGGCCCTCAGACAATAATCAGTGAGGATGGCTGTGTTTTTACTGAGGAATGTGGAATTTCTGGGATGAACTGGGGCAGCACAGTTGTGGGATTGCATGGGAGGCCGTGCTCATCTGGGACAGTGGGCTCCCAGCTCCAAATACATGTTGGGTACCCTTCTGATGCCCCAGTTTGTAAATAATTAATTAATGAGTGGTCAGTGCCCTCATCTGGGACAATGAGCCTCTGGATGAGAGTGATCCCATCCCCAGACATTGACCCACACACCTCAGCACAGTGGCAAACACCACAAAAATCCCTGCAGGTCAGACACTGTATTCCCAACATCCATTTATTCTTTTAAAATATTGTCCTTTTATACTCTTATCAAGCAAAAGAGGCCAAACAGATTTTTCCCTCTACTCATTTTAATAAAATTGGCTTCCAGGCTGTGATGTCGGATGCCAAAATTCAACCTGGAAATGCTGGCAGCCTCATCACTCGAGCGACGCCAGCAGTGGTGTTGCAATTATCAGTTGATCTTCTGTTTAAATACAACCCAGCGTGTGAGCTGAATACAGACAGGTTAGAAAAAAAGCTGTGAAAAAGGGGGAAAAAAAATCCTGAACAATTCTAAAACCGGCTCGAGTCATAACATACAAATTGTTTGCTCAGCTAAAATGTGCTAAACCAAAACAAATTAAGTGTAGCAGAGAATACGATAGCAGAAGGGTGAAAGTCATTTCAACAAAAGTAAAAAGAATTGGCGTTTCCTTCCAGTCATCTGCATGGCTTTGGTTACCCAGACAGATGGAAAATTGTGTAAAAAAGGGAAGAAATTGCCATCAGAAATTGCAATCAGATGCTGATATAGTAGAGGGCCACTTTGGGGGTCTTTTTCTTGCCCACTTGCTCCAGCTCTGGAATCCAGAAGTGCTGTGCTGCAGGTCTAGCTGGGACTGGATGTGCTGAAGAAATCTCAGCTCTCCTGCTGACCCCTCACCTGCAGCTTGAGCAGCATCTCCCAGTGAGCCACTTCCATGGGAATAACCCAAAAAACACTCCAAGGCATTTTTGGGCATAAATCAAATAGCCAGTAGTAAAAAATAGTGCAAGCTTCTTGTCTGGTCTTGGTACAAAATACAGGATTATGATTGTGACCTTCCAGTACCTAAAGGAAAACCACAGGAAAGAATGGAGAGGGACTTTTCCCAAGAGCCTATAGTGACAGGACAATGGGGAATAGCTTCAAACTGACAGGTTTAGATGGGATATTAATAATGTTTTACTGTGAGGCCTTGGCACAGGTTATCCAGAAAAGCTGTGGCTGCTCCATCCTTGGAAGTATTCAAGGCCAGGCTGGTTTTGGAGCAGCCTGGGGTAGTAGAAGGTGTCTCTGCCCATGACAGGAGTTGGAATTAGATGATTGTTAAGGTCCCTTCCAACCCAGGAGGTTCTATGATTCTGTCATTTGTATCTGTATTTTTTATTTTATACCAAAATAGTGTCTCCCAGATTTTCCTGCTTTCCTGAAGAATGGAAAACACACAATAGATTGAGATGCTCAAAACTCTGAAATGTCAAACATGGCCTGCTGGACAGTGGCCAGGTGCCAACACCTTGCTGCTGAAGGCAGCCCGGGCAGAATGTTGGGAGCAGTGGATGAGGAGCCAGAGTGGAGCCATTTGAGATACTCGAGGAACGGGATTTCACAAGTCAGAGGAGTGCAGAGAGGGCAGCTGCTTTCACAATATTTAACACACTTGCTTTCATGCCACTTCCAGGCCAGATTTTGTCTAAAAAGAACTGTTAGACAGCTCCCCAAACTGCGATAAGAACTCATAGCTCTAATATTCCAGTGTTAGCATCTGTTCTTTCTTAGGTTACCCCCTTAAATTTCTTTTTTCCAACTTGAAAACAAATCCAAACAGTCCTAAACTCTAACAAATTACCCAGCAGAGCATATGAGTGGTTACAGGTTTCCAGCTCCACTGGAAACACGCTGGTCTCCAAACTGCGAAGAGAATCCAACACTTCAAGCCTAGCTTTCCTGCCAAGACATGTGTCCAAAAAAACCCAGATGCCTTCAGTGTTTTATTACATGCAGCACTGAGCAGTTCAATGGCTCGCAGAGCAGTAGCCAGGAATATTGGGAAATTGCAGATGCAAACACATACACACACACAGAAATATGCAGGCCTGTGACTTTAGCACCGGCGAACATCGGGCTCGTTGAACATCGGGGTAGGAACTGCTTCCAAGCTGGGTTAACGTGGGATAAAAACAGATTGTTTCTTCACAGGCAAAGTCAGATCTGGTGCAACTTGATATAGCAGAACTTTGGAACTGAGTTAGGGGTGTTTAATAATGCCTACATGGTTTTATACTCTCAGATTCAGGGTCAGAAGAAGGGGTAAAATAAAGTTTGGAATGACCTCTGAGTAAGAGTTGAACAGACAAAGGAGATCTGGGATCATGGGAAGAGTTTTGTTTGTGCCCACCAGTGTCCCGCAGCATATAACAAATTAAAATTTCTTGTACTGGTGGTCAGAAAAGGTGGAGATGCTGGTGGAGATCAGATTAACTCTGGAGCAAAAATATGGATTTTATTGCTGCAATTATTTATTCTTTTTCTTCACTTATGTTGTTTTATATTTGATTCGCACTCACAGTTACCAAAACGTGACTTGACAACCACAACCATTCACAGAAGGACTCAAATGCATGGAAGTTTACATGAAGCTGTTATCAGGAAATCCAAAATCTCTGGGACTATTTAAAAAAGAATTAGTAAAAAGTTTAAAACACTTAATAAACATGCAATAAACTTAACTGAGCATTTTCTTTAATGTTACACATCCATGTATGAATTTTAGACTTTTTTCAATGATTATTCCATCCATTTAAAATATACACATGGAAAAGTATCCAGGGACTCATCCCTTAAGACATTTTATATTTCTTGGGGATATCAATAAGAAGAATAAACCTCTGCTAGATGGATGTTGAGTTTATGGAAGAACTTAATAGATTATTAGTATTTAAACATAATTACTCCAATGGGTGCATTGTTGTGTCTGAAGAAAAATATGAAAGAAAAAAGTGCAGGCTGTTTTAATAAAAAACTGGAATTTTGACCTCCATCAGGATGTTACTTTCCAACTCTGGAAACATCTCCAGAGAAGGCTGGCAGGGTAAGAAGGAGAATTTCAGTGACAGCACTGTTGTGTCCAGGGAAGGCGATGGGGGTGAGCTCTTGACAAGGCAGGAGCAGAGTACGGGGTGTGAGAGTCTCTTGAGGCTCTGGAGGCTTGGGGACCATTCATCTGATATTTACACTGTGCTCAGCTCTGGGGTCCCCAGCATCAGAAGGTCATGGATGTGTTGGAGTGAGCCCAGAGGTGGCCACGGAGATGGTCCAAGGTCTGGAGCCCCTCTGGAGCCAGGCTGGGAGAGCTGGGGGTGCTCACTTGGAGAAGGGAAAGCTCTAGAGAAACCTTACAGCTCCTTCCAGGGCATAAAGAGGCTTCAGGAGAGCTGGAGAGGGACTGGAGACAAGGCATGGAGGGACAGGACACAGGGAATGGCTCTCACTGCCACAGAGCAGGGATGGATGGGAGATTGGGAATGAATCCTTCCCTGTGAGGGGGGGCAGGCCCTGGCACAGGGTGCCCAGAGCAGCTGTGGCTGCCCCTGGATCCCTGGCAGTGCCCAAGGCCAGGCTGGACACTGGGGCTGGAGCACCTGGGACAGTGGGAGGTGTCCCTGCCATGGCAGGGAGTGAAACTTGATGGACTTCAAGGTCCCTTCCAACCCAAACCACTCCATGAGTGAATGTGCTGCCAGGGTTGGAAGTTCACAGCGATTTTCCTTGGCAATTTTCCTCTTTTCCCTCTTTCCTTTCACCAGTCCTTTTCTCCCCGTTGCTGTGCAATGTTTGCTCTCCATCCATCCAGCAGGATGGCATCAGGTTTCTCCAGTTAACTGCTGCCTCCTGGCCCTGCGTGCTTGGAATGCCAAGGGCTGAGCCTTGGAGACCCCGCAGAGACATTTGTGACTCCCAGCCTCTCATCACCAGCATTGTCAGGTTAATGACCTGCAAAGATCTGCACAAACACTGCAGCAGGATTTGCCAAAAATGTTGGCACATTTTTGTTGGCCCCACAGCCTCGTATTAAGTTCACAGAGAGGGGCCAATTTGTTGATGCAAACCCTGGCCTGTGGTGGGAACAAGGGGACTGGAGAGCGAGGATGGTGACTCCTGAAGAGCTGCTGGGGCACTGGTGGCTTGAGTGGACAGAAAACCCTGTGGGCTCCCTGGGGAGACACCTGGGATTTCAACCCTGTCCCTGCTGAAAATACAAACTGGATCTCTGTCCGCTGCCAGCTCAACTCCTCTGCTGTGGCCTCTGACTTCTTGGCCACTTTTGCAGGAGGAATATTTTCCACTTGGCCCCAGGCATGGAGAAGCAAAGGGAAAGGTGAAACGGGGAAATCTGAGAGCCATCAGGGCAGCAGGAGTTGCCACGCTGGGTGGTCACCCAGCCCCACCTGAGAGCCCAGATCTGCAGGGGGAGGAAGAAAGCTGTCAGCCCCTGCCAGGAGGAACTGCAAGGCTGATCTGTAATCATGTCCCAGACCAAACCTTCCACCATGTGTTAGTTTTCAGCAGAAAACACACAAAAAAGGGTAAAATTTAGATAAGGGGACAACTGGAAAATACAGCTGAGTAACACAGCCAGAATTCATGTGTTTTTTTAATAAAACAGATGATAGAGAAGATGTGTGCTAATGTCTTTACAATTTGATGGGTGTTAAGATCTTTGAAATGGGTCTTAATGTCTCTACCAACTTCAAGCAGCAGGTTTGGTTCCTGAAACAGACAAATGGGTCTGCACAAGCTTGAGTTTCTGAACTTTGGGATAAAATGCCAGGCTCCAGGGAGATATGGAGTAGGCAGTTAGGGAAGGCTGCACCTCCCTGGTACTCAGAAGCAGGAAAAGGAAGAGGGCAAGATGCAGCCAGGAGTTTGGGATGAAGGAGGCTGCATCCTCCAAAACCTTGGGAGAGAAAAACCTGTGGGTGTGTGTCCCAGTGAATTCTCTTTATTTGAATTATATTCCTCTGTCCCCTTTATGGACACTGGCTTTTCCTAGCTGGATTTTCTGTACACAGGGTTTCTAGAATTTCAGGTATTTTGCCAGGGAGGGGTCTCATTATAGGATGGTTTGGTCCTTTTGGTGAATTAAGGGCTTTCCACTTACATGTGCAGAAAATCGTGAATTCTCTCTATTTGAATTATATTCCTCTGTCCCCTTTATGGACACTGGCTTTTCCTAGCTGGATTTTCTGTACACAGGGTTTCTAGAATTTCAGGTATTTTGCCAGACAGGACTCTCATTATAGGATGGTTTGGTCCTGGTCCTTTTGGTGAATTAAGGGCTCTCCACTTACATGTGCAGAAATGGTCTGATGAACATTCTTTGGTGTTTATTAAAGCCCACATACAAGTTTGGAAATTCCAGAGCCAGTGTGTGCGCCACGTCTCTTCCAAACCCACAGCAACATCTCTCTCACTGATAGTAACTACCAAGAAGACTGAGGAAACTGTTCAGGTTTTTATCTGAGAGATTTTACCAGAGCTCTCAATCGCTGCTCTGTGGTGTCGGCTGGAGGTCAGAGCCTGAGGCAAGATTTGGGTTTGCTCTGTGACACAGAATCCCAGAACGGTTTGGGTTGGAAGGGATCTTAGGTAACACCTCATTCTACGGGCAGGGACACCTTCTACAGACCAGGTTGCTCAGAGCTCCATTCCAGCCTGGAAGGGAGGGAGGTCTGAGCTGCTCCTCCGTGTGTGTGCACACGAACTCTACATTTTCCACACTTTTCCATGTTCATTTCAACAACCACTTCAGTGTAACTTTCTCCCTTTACATATTTCCTGTTATAAACTTGGCCAAAATGAGTTTGAAATACTTTCAGGGGGTTCTGATATTTAGAGACTCAGCCCTGAACCATTTTGTGAAAATCAGTTTTCTATGCAATGTTATTAACACAAAGATAAAGGCACTGCAAAAACTATCCAGGTATGGAGGTATGTTCCCTTCAAGTTTGATTCAGCAAGAAATCCCTCTGAAAATCATTTTATCTGCTGTATTAGGCAGGAGTTGGAAAAAATTATTATAAATATGTTTGGGTAACAAGAATGTGTTTATAAATGTATATATGTATCTATATGTATGTATGTATCTATCTATCTATCTATCTAAAAATTTCTTCTTATGTTTTATATAGAGGGACAGCTATTTGGTTTGATATTAAATTATATTTAAGTTAATAACGATTTAATTTAATCCTGAACTGACTCTGATGCTGCTGTTGAATGCAAAGGCTTTCAATAAATTCACTGAGCTCTGTAAGGAACTTAAACCTGTACAATTTGTCTGTATTACCTACTGCATTCAGAATATGACATTTACCTGGCTTTAAAGACTCTTCTTTCAACTTTTTAAAATCTATGTGCTAATCAAGCCTTTTGGTTTTCATAACTTGAAAATTGGTAAAAAGCTGCATGATTCATTTTGAGACTATTTAGTTCTTTGTTTTATTATATGAGACAGGTCAATTCTTCATTTGCTTGTATTTGAACAGGGTTTCTTTAGGAACTGCCTTTTATTTTAGTAAACATTGACAATTTTATTTCTTCAGCTCCTTGAAAAACCACTTCATGTGTACTCATGTAAAGAATGCCTCCTGCAAATGGTTGGCACAATCCTGCATTGATTAGAGAGGAAATTGAGATTAAAAGAGAAACCTGCCAGAGAATTATCTGTAAATAAAAGCACATTTAGCACTGCACTGGTGCTTCTTGGAAAACCATCTCTGTGCTCTTTGTACTGTGTTTCTCTTTTCTAGCAGCACAAACTTCTGCCTTTGTATTGCAATCAGAATTCGAATGTCTTTGCATCTTGTCATCTGGCCTCTAGAGTTGAGAGTGATATAAACGGGATATCGCTGGTAAATGTCACGGATGCGGACGAGATGTCAGCAGACCACAGCTGAGAGCTCTGGAATTCAAATCAAGAGAGGCTGATCCTTATCTCAAATGATGTGTTTGAGATTCCTTGCCCCTTCCCAAATTTGCCGGGGGTCCAGCATGTGAGGCTGAGGCTGCAGGAGGATTTTCCTCTGCTGTAAAGGCTGAAAACTCCTGGAAATTCAGTGCGGTCAGGATGAGAGGCTCTTAATTTAAGCAAAAAGAAAACCAGGCAGGCACTTTCTTGTGAGCTTTGAATTTTATGAGTCGGTACTTCCGAGGGTTGTTCCACCTCCTGCACATTTAACCCGAGCCCAAATGCACTGATGTGCTGTCCTGGTTTAAAAGTAGCTGGGAAACTGCCTCACAGAAACAGTAAATGCTATTTTAGGATTAAACCTCTTGAATCCCTCATCTTACTGCACAGGTTACAGCAAGATGCTCTGCTAATGAATCATCACTGAGCAGCTGCATTTGCATAACGGAGGGAAGATGAGGCACCACACAGCGAGGGCAGCCGCTAATTTATGAACAGGAGACCAGATTCATTTTTTTACAACATTTTTTTTCCATTTATATTTTTATATGTCAATGTAAAAATGTTTCCATGGAGACTGTAAAGGTTTTTATTAAAAGGTCGATAATATACCTCCTACATAATAATTTAAGCAACTTGAGTGAAACCTTATGATCTTGTTTTTCGACGTGTTCCAGTTGGCGTTTTTCCTCCATTGTAACCTGTGCCAGAAAAATGCAGAGAAACTGTAAAACCTGGGAATATGGCATTGTAGCAGTACATATATATAGATATAAAAATATTAATGTTTGGAGGCAAAAAATACATTAGCAGGATAAAAGTGAATTGGCTGGGTGCTGTGGTTACGTAATACCTGGTGTTAACATGTAGCATGTACTGCTTGTGCTATACCAGCATATTTTGTGATATATAATCCAGTGTTTATCTATATTCAAATTAGAATCTATATTTTTACTCTGTTCTCTGGAGACATATTATTTAAACAATCTCAGTCACAAAAAATAAATGTAAGGACTAAAGCTAAAATAACTCTGAAGGATTTTTCCCAGTCCTGATTACACTGCACTCTCTGCTGTCTTAATATATCTTTAATTATTACAACTGATCTGAACACAAAGGGGACGGATTCTCAGCAGCAGGGACTTGGCTTCACTCCACAGAAATTTCCAGTGGAAGGGGGTTAACTTTCATCAGGAGTAAATCAGACCCAGGTTCATATTTCCTGCCCTATCTGGTTCTGCCCTTTGCATTCTGCTGGTGTGAGCCAAAATGTGAGCAAACCCTGACCTCTGCTCTGTCAGGATTCGCTCTCTGCTTCCTCCCTGGTGTCTCCTGTTCCTCGCGTCTGGAATGAGGAGGCACAAAAAGCCGCAGACGCCGGTTTCCAGGCACACTGGGACAGGAGGGGACAGACCCAGGGGCTGAGGGTGGCAGCCAGAGTGTGTGTGGGGTTTGTGTGCTCTGGGGAAATGTCTAGCCCACAGAACATTTGCCCTGAGTGAGGACACCATGGATCCAGAACCCGCAGGAACACAACACCCAGTGCCACTCCAGGGATAATCAACACCCAACGCCACCCCAGGGACAATGCCCAGTGTCACTCCAGGCATAACCAACACCCAGTGCCACTCCGGGATAGACAATGCCCAGTGTCACTCCAGGGATAACCAACACCCAGTGCCACCCCAGGGACAATGCCCAGTGTCACTCCAGGGATAACCAACACCCAGTGCCGCTCCACAGATAACCAACACCCAGTGCTGCTCCACAGATAACCAACACCCAGTGCCACTCCAGGGATAACCAACACCCAGTGCCACTCCAGGGATAACCAACACCCAGTGCCGCTCCACAGATAACCAACACCCAGTGCCGCTCCACAGATAACCAACACCCAGTGCCACTCCAGGGATAACCAACACCTGGTGTCACTCCAAGGATAACAAACCCACTTCACCTTCCTGAAAGGCAACTGTACAAGCAGAGGAAACTTCCCAGCATTTGCATAACCTTAATCTTGCTGTGAACATTTGCAGATTCTTCACTCTTGCTTTCAGCAGCCAAGTCGCTAACGCAAGGCCTTTTAACTGTGTGCTTTTTGATTAACCAGTGGTATCTGGGAATAATAATTGGTCATGGCCATCCATCCTACGGGGTTGATTAACTGGGAATAAGCTGCATATTTTTTCTTTCTTTTTCTTTTTTTCCCCCTCTTTCCATTTTTTTTTTCAACTGTAAAGCTTTTCTGTGGTAATTCCACCATTCATCAGGATGGAGAAATTGGCTCCAAACCAAGTACATCTGCCAAAGCCATTATTTCCATCATCACACTCTGCATCAGTCTGCAGTGCAGCCTTGTAGGAAGACAATGTTCTGTCCCCTTGTGGTTCCTAAGTTATGGGTAAGGAGCTTACATATATTAAAAAGAAGGGTCTTCACTTAGTCTCTTAATCTTTATGAGCACTAATAATAGTCAACTTCGTTTCCAAAATTTAGAAACACTTGCTTTCAACATAGAAGGGTTGCATATGCTGGAAGATAAGTCTCAGTGCAATGAGATTAGGAGCTCCATGGTTTTGTCAAATATCTCCACATTTTAGATTTTAAAAAAAGGGCCTCTGTAGCTTTAAAACATAGGCTCTTCCTCCTATACTTACATTCTGTATCTTTAAGAGGATAATTGCTGAATTGAAATTTGAGAGTGTTATCTTAATAACCAATTACTCAAATAACTTTGAAATTGGCTTAAATTGGCTCGTCATGCTACATTTACCTGAATCTTTTTATGGGAAAGTTAGGAACAAAAAAAAAAAAGAAAAAAAAAGAAAAAAAAAAGAAAGAAAAAACCTTGGCAGCCTGATTTGTTTAGCATTGTTGGAGGTTCCTGTTTGCAGCAGGGAGAGTGGCCCAGGGTAACCCCAGCAGGGACCCCCTGCCCATTCACCTCCGGTACAGAGCAGGAAGGCAGTGGGAGGCAGGGATGGCCCGACCCTCTGACTGCTCACCCCGAGGCAGGGATGGCCCGACCCTCTGACTGCTCACCCCCAGGTCCTGCCCAAACACTGCCTGTGGCTGCAACCAGAGAGAGGAAGCATTTGGGAGTGGAAGGATGGATATGGCTGGAGAAATCCGCCAACTCTTAACAACGTGCTCACAGCTTGCAAGTCCATGGTTTGGAGAGGAGCAAGTGGAGATATTTTACAACTGTCTTTATAAGGCTTGTTAAAAATAGAGAAAATCAAGATAATCTTCTTTAAAGAATTCATATGTTTAGCAATATGGCTGGACAATATAGATATGTTTAGCAATATGTGAGTCTGTGGTAGAATCTGTGCCGATCCTGTATTACACACTTCATCATTTCCTGATACCAAACAAATAAAATAGTAAAATTTCAAATGACTTCACTGAGCACTGTTCAGACAATTAAATTTCACAAAAAACTTATAGTAGGTCTGATGAGAACTCATTGACTCTGTGAGCAGGATCTCCAGTTAACATTGACTTTCCTTACTAACTCATAGCTCAAAACTCACCATTTGCCAGTTCAGGTTCATTGCTTTATTCTGGAACACCGGAGTGTTTCCCCCAACTCTTGGGTCCAAGATCCTTTTGCTCAATAGCCAACATAAGGGGCATTGCTGATCCTTAATGGATCATGTTCTCCAAGGCCTGGTGCCGTGATGTGGAGCCGTGTCTGGAAAGTGATGGATCTGCCGACAAAGCCAAAAATCTTTCTGAATCCTCTTTTGTTTTCTGCCCCAGCAAATTTCAGACAAAGAAGGTCCACATGGAAAGAACCAAAATTTGCAAAGCGAGTCTGATTTAGGAGCAGTCAGAATAACAAATAAAGTGCTATGTGTTGTGTTCTCTCACAGACAAGCAGAGATTTACTGCAGACACCAAAGGAGAGTTTCTGGGATTGAAGGGAGCCCACTGGACCTCCCGAATTCCTGGTATCTCTTGTCCCTCTGTGCTGCCCACAAAATGCTATGAAACATCACAAATTCTGAGGTTTTGGCATTTCCCTTGATTTTCAAAATTTCTGATTTTTTTATGATAAAGTCTTCCAGGTTAGAATATTTTTCCTCTCCTATTAAACGCTATTCCATTAAATTGAAGCCGATGTTTTTCTATTAGATTGTTCTGAATATTTGACCTTTGGATAATCCTAAAGTGCAACAACATTTCCCTGCAGTGCTGGTTTTATTGAGCATCTCAAAATGGAGATAGTTTAGAATCAGTGTGAAGTTTGAGTTCTGTGATAATAAGGCCTCATTTTTCTGAATGATTTGACAAGGAGGAAAAAGGAGAAGCTCTATATAACCCTAATCCCATTCCTAATTATTTCAAACATATTTGTCCTCCAGCTAAAGAGTTTAAGGCTATTCCTAGTCCAGCTTTCTTGGTAGAATATTCAGATTTTATTTCAATGACTGAGAATACCCAGGGATGCAACCAGATCTTTAACTGCTCATTTTAAAAAACATTATCTATTCTTATCAACAGATCCAGACTCTGCCAGGATAGATAAAATGCCCATAGCACGATCCAAACAGAATTGTTTTCTTTGATTCCCAACCTGTGTGAGTACAACGGGAAAATATCTCTGAGCCTTTTTAGTTTCTTCAGCATCTTTCTCTAAATGTTTCCTCTATCGTCTTTCATAATTATCTATAAATAAACTTTTTAAAGTCATTCAACTGCCAGATTAAAATTCAGTTTTGCATTGCAAAGGACTTTAAAGCTCATCCAGTCCCACCCCTGCTATAGGCAGGGACAACTTCCACTGTCCCAGGTTCCTCCAAGACCCATCCAACATGGCCTGGGACACTTCCAGGGAAATTATGACTCATCTTGAGCTGATTCTCATTCCACTTCAGTTCTCTAAGTCCAAGAAGATAAATTACTAAATTTAGTGCAACCCATAATTTTTATTTTAGCTTTGGTCATTTCAAATACACCAACCTAAAAGTCAATATTATCACATTAAAACAATGTAAACATAATGTGACATTACGAGGATAAAGAAAATCTTGCAATAAAGTTAATTAAATATCCCAAAATCCAGCCACAAACTGAGTCAGCCAACTTCCTACCCTTTGGAATACTACCCCCAGCCTTATCTGACACATAGACATGGAATTTTCTCTCAAAATTAAGCATAATATTCATATTTCCTGCTGGTCGTCCTTGAGGAACTTCTGTCTATTTACAGGATTCAACAAGAAAATGCCATTTTAACCTATGGCCATCCCAGATTCTTTTCCCTGGTTCTTCTGGCCCCATCTCCACCTTTTACAGACACCTGAGGCTCTTCTGGCTCCTCATCCACACCTTCCTCTTGCCATAGTATTTGCCTCTTCTGCTTTCTCAGAAGCCACTGGAGAAGATGGTGGGATTTTGAGAGGGAAATATTTTTGGCTTTGAAAAACACTCACTTCTCTAATGATTCTCTGAATTGCCAAACGGCTTAGGGATGGAGAAGGAATGCACTTTTTCTGAACTTTTTTTTGGTTGTTTTTAATAGAAAGCAGGTTTTAGATGGTATCCCTAATGGAAGAGGAGAAATCTGAGATTTCTGCAGGCATTTAAGGACATATGTATAGGATTTAGGTGAGTATAAATTCAAGTGCATAAATGATAAATGAAATACCAGCCACAGAGGATTATTTATTTCTGTCTGTGGACAATTCTACTCTGATTTTTTGTTGAGACCTTGGTCCTGTAGCTACACACTGTGTCAGAGAGATGTGAAGCTGCAGCGATGTGGCCTGGGGAAGAAAATGTTTTTCTTGTAGCTCCTGTCCTAGATTGGATTTGCTCCAGGAAATCCTGCTCTGGAGCAGGAGTGAGCTCAGCTCCATGCAGATAACACATTCATAGCAGCTCATCAGGTCTCATCATCTGTAACACGAGGAGCTAAATTCCTGCTGGAAACACTGAATCCAATAACGGCGGCGGGCAGAACCTTGGGACAACCCATGTGTTTTCAGAAATTCACTTTTAACCAGGAACACACATAACACCAGCTCAAATCAGAAATGCTTCCATGGGAATTCATCTGCCACTGGCTACACAGATGCTTTCCTGCAGAAGAAATGCTCCTGGAAGCCAGTTTGACATGGGTCAGACACCAGTTATCTGCTCGTGCTTCGTGTAGCTGCATCTTTCTGCCCAGTCTGTTTGACAATGATGACAAAAACAAGAACTTTCATCATCATCCAAAGTCTCAGGCTCCTGAGATCCCGTCTCATCTGGCCTTGCTCAGTCCTCCTAAGCTGCTCATTGAAAACAAGGAATTGCTAGAGCAGCCCATGTGCACCTTTGACTCGTGGTACAGATCAAAAAATATCCCAAGCCTTGATCAAAACTGCAGCACAGCAAAAATGTTTGTTGGAAACATATGCAGGAGACTGCACCATTCCCAAATTCCTGCCAGCCAGCCCGGGTGTCTCCAGACCTGCTTCTCCATGAGATGGGTGTCTCCTCCAGCCAAAGCCCTGACAGCACGATTATGGTGCAGCTTGAGTTAAAGAAAATTGATAAATTCTCTTCTCCACATAAAAGAAGTCCATACCCCATTTAGCAGTGCAATTTGCCTACCCACTGTCACTCACATAAATCTCCTTTATTAACTGGCTAATCTTCCTTCCTTCCCTCTTTTTCCTTCAGTAAGGCTTTCTTTAACTCCCCTTATTTTAAGCATAAAGTACAAACCACAAGTCCCCACTTCATTCTTTCTGCTCTCCCTAACTGAAATAACAATGGCCCTTCATGAGGGACAGGGCATTTTTCAAAGAAGTTGATTTTTTTTTCCTTTCTCAGTCCACTGGACCTTTCTGCTGCCAGGTGTGGGCCGGTCCTCCACACCATGAGAAAGATTTGCTCTTGCATTATTTCCCAACCAATTAGATACAGCAAATACTGGATATTTCTAAATTTCTTTTTCCTCAGGATTTTCTGTTCCAGCTTTCCAGACCCAAGGGGCTCTGTGAGCTGAGGCTGGATAAGCACCTGAACTTCTGGACTTTTGTTCAAGCTGCTGCCACCTCTGTGCCCATCGTGTCTTGGCCTCCTCTGCCCAAGCCACCTGCACTTTTGTCACCTGTTTCCACTGCCTCGGGGGGTGTAAATGAGTCTTCCTGCACAGCTGTGGAAAAGAGAAGTAAAGGGTTAAAAGAAACCTTATAAGGCAGCCTGGAAGAAGTACAAGGCATACAAGTCTTATGTAAATGTGCAATAAAAATGAGGAAAGGGAAAAAAAATAATAACTTGAAGATGAGGGTGCTGTTTTTATTCCCAGCGTGGGCTAATAATTAGGGTGAGAATGTCATGCAATGAATTTAAAGCATCTCGTATTTGCTGTAGCCTTTGTTACTGTTTTTACCTCCTATTGGATTAACTTCCCTTCTAACCAATACAATATTTTTCAGCAATAAAGCATTCACTCAATATTCCTTTTCATAAAACCCTCCATGGCTGTAAGAAAACATAATTGGATGTGCACTATACAGCTTGAGCTTCATAAACATTAAGTCCAACAACATGTTATAAATAATAGTGATACAGAAGATTAGCTCTATTAACCTCCTAACTGAGCTGGAAGCATTAGCCTCTTCCAGAACTACTGCTCCGCAATTCCGTGCAAAACTCGGGGTCTGCCTTTAATTTCAGCCCTTGCTGCCGTTCCCACATCTGCCTTGCAGACCTTCCATGCTCCTGGTCCTCGCTAGGTCAAAATGCACAGTGGCAGATTGGCATATTGAGCTATTAATATATCGCTCGATGCGTTACAGATGTTGCAGAAATGAACGGCGCTCTATCACCGCGCCTTGACACGGGGGCCCCAGGGGTGGGAGCCTGAGACCCAGATCTGTCTACAACCTGCCTACTCCAGCAAAAAAAAAAAAAAAAAAAAGGGGGGGGGGGAAAAAAAAAAAGCAAAGGAGAGTTGCCCCTTATTGCAGAATCACATTCCAGCTTGCAGAGTCAATTTTTCAGATGTTCTGGCTTTCCTGTTCCTTGTTCCTTCACTCAGACCTCATCTGGCCGCGGTGAAAAATGATGTGACGCAGTTTTTTATTCTGCACTTGACACCCTTATGGAAGGCAACGTGGCTCATTGATTCCAAACTCCTCAAAGGTCAAGGCACTAGGAACAAAGATTTTTTGGAAGCGGCCCAGGAAAAACTTTAAACTCGGACCCTGTGTACCCAGAAAAAACAGAACTGTTAATTGTTACCCCTTCTGTCGCTATTAAGCCTCGTATGAACACTGAACATATGTTCCCTGATCATGTACTTTTATATTAAAATGTTATTGAGTCACCAGGTGAAATGTGTATTAAGTGCACAGCTGAAAATAGACAGTAGGTTTAAATCTTGACAGCAAACAGCTGTAGGATTTCGAAAACTTAATTCAAATAATGTAATCAATAGGTTATGCCACAATTTCAAGTTTCCCCAAACACTTTTATATGAAAAAGGATATTAATTCATCTGAGATTAGTTCAGCTAAGAGATAGATTTTTCTCTGTCACCTCTAAAACACAGATAAAAAAAGAATTTGAGATGTTTTAAGAAGTGCAAACCATATTTTTCTGGTTTAGCACACCACAAAATCATGTGCTTTTTTTTCCCCCCTCTCTCTCACTCTTTCTCCGGTGCAGATTAATAATGATTGCTCACTCCACTGTTTACTCATTCTGCAGCTCTACAGGTCTGGAAATGCTAATATGTGAATTGTGTTCTCGGTTTATCATAAAAATTGGAGAATGGGTCATATCCAAACAAAATACAGTGTAAAGAGGGGACTTGAGTTTTTCAGATACACGATTCCTGCCGCGGCAATGGAATCTACAGTGGAATAAAGCCATGGGAAATAAACAGGAATATTTGCTTTTGAACCATTGGTTGAGTCCTTCCAGATAATGCTTTGTAGAGTGTTGGGTCTTCATGGAATCATGGAATGGTGTGGGTTGGAAGGGACTTTAAATCCAGTGCCACCCCCTGCCATGGCCAAGGACATCTTCCACTGTCCCAGGTTGCTCCAAACCCCAATGTCCAACCTTGGACACCTCCAGGGAAGTGCTTCTCACTGCTATCAAAGCCATTGTCCATCTGTGTGTCTGCAGAGTCACTCTTAGGCCAGTCCTCACCTTTTTGTGGCCACCAGGCTGCAGATGCCATCCCAGCTCTCGTGTGGGGTGAAGGAATCTTACAGTCCTTTCCATGGTCATCATCCTCTGCAGGGGAAGGGGATCCCAGTCCCAGGGAATTCTTTACTGGTTAATGTCAATCTGTCACACTGGGACATGGGAAATACCCTCTATCAGAAGGGGTCTACACCCTTTACACCTATTTTATGTAAATTAATCTCTCAATTTAACATACATTAAATTGGTTTAAATTAAAAGCACACAACTCTCTGGTGCAGTGTTGTCTGAACACAGGAGCTCCCAGCCCCTTTGGCAGTAGAAACTCTTGAAAAATATCCTTTCTTACAAAACATCAGTGGTGTGAGAGGAAAATCTCAGCTCTCACCTATGGCAGGGACTCCTTTGTTTTCTTTTCCTCTTTTTCACCTGGATAATCTATTTGGCTGCTTCTGGTAGCATTAATAGATGGACACATCATGTTGGGTCTCTTTCATTAAGTGAATTTTCCAAGGCAATCATGCTTGTTCTCTTTCTCTCCTCGACTTCTCATTATTTCATAGCAAGGTCTTTAACAGTGCAGAGCTGTGCCATAAAGAAAAATAGTCTCCCTAAAGAAACAGGAGTCAGGAATCCCAAAGTCCTAGTGAAACGTGTTTATATTCATTCTTTCCTTTCATTATGGAGAATTGCTCCAAATTTCACCGAACCAAACCTAAAGATTGTACTGACATTTAAAAAGGAAAATTATTCAAATCTCCAGGACTTGGTTTTAAGAAAGGATTTTTCATGTGATTTAGGTTTGATCCAGTCTCCAGCAGGTCTTTTGTTTGATTTTATAGGTTATATTAACATTTTAATAATTTTATTTCTATGTATTGATAGCAAGCTTTTTCATAGGGAACTCAGGGAGGGGTCTCACAAGATTTAGAACTTAAATTCGGTGCGTGTAGATCCTAAAAAGAGTCTTCCCAAATGATCTTCAATTCATGTGAATCCTGTTGAATGCATAGAGAAATATTTGTATTTCTCTGTGCAAAATGTGTAACGCCAGATTTTAACCCAAAAGGGTTTTTCATATACAGAGATATATTAGACTGAGTTGTTTCCTGTTATTTTCCTTAAAAAAAGCCCTGCCTATAATTTATTCCTGAATTGTAGAGAACACAGATTTCCATGTTCTTTGAGGCCTAACTCCACCCATTTCCTTGGTGAGATGTTAGTCGGGAGTTAAAGCACCGTGGCTGGGTTTTCTGGGATAAATGTAGAGCTCCATGGAGAGGGAGAGTTGCAAACCCATCCTTAATGTCTGCCCCAATCACAGAGAGGACTCCAGATTCCATCAAGTTGAGCTGATGGCTCTTGAAAGGGACAACACTCTGTATTCCTGCAGAACAGTCCTTTCTGTCCCTGGGAAATTTCTCCAAACGTGGCAGGAAAACCAGACAAAGAAAACTTTGCTTATTAATTATCATCTGGTGGGTCCTCATTACCAGATTACCTTTAATCTGCAAGCCAGGCCAGCACAGGCAATGGACGTTTCCCCCCTCTCTGTGCTATGAATGATGATTTGTTGACTCTCTTTGATATCTGCAGGCGTGGAGGAGGTGGAAAGGCTCTGTTACCTCCAGGCTTTTTGCTCATGGGCAGGAGTCCATCGTGGGGAGGCCCAAATTCTCTGCACTCGGGAAAGAAAAATGGATGAAAGGGAATTGCAGGCTAGCCTATTGCCAGGGCTATGCTGCATGGAGGGAAAACTCCATCCATCCAAATCCCAAAAAGGCAGATCTCTGCCAAATCCCATTTGAAGATGCTGCGGGGCTGGGAATTGGCCCCTCATTAGAGATGCTGAGATTTCTCTCCTTAGGAGGGCACTCTTCCAGCTCATGGAATTTCACGGGAGATGAACAGGTAAAACCTGCCAAAAAAAATTCTACCGTGTGGGCAAATGCAGCAAACTGTACCAAAAGTTGTTCTCAGCATGCCAAAAACTTTCTGCTCAGTGCCAAAGAGTTGCAATTTCAGCATCTCCAATATTTTTAGTACTGCACTGTATTAGCTGACAAGTCAAATAAAATAGAGAAGATGTATTGCTCAATAGCACCCACTAATCAGTATTTATTAAATACATACATGCAGGTAGAAATAGATAAATTGGATCAGTGGACCAGTTTTTATTATTATATTTATTTGATGCTACATAATAAAGTAACTGGTCTCTCTGAGGTACAATTGCTAAAACATCATAAGAACTAAAAATTAATATTCTAGAAATCACAGAAAGGAATAAAATATAACAATTTTAATGTCAGAGGCTGTTTAGGTTTTTTACTTAATATGTCTCTGAGCATTTATATGGAATCATGAATAGTTTGAGTTAAAAGGGATTTTAAAGCCCACCCATTCCACCCCTGCCATGGCAGGGACACCTTCCCCTGTCCCAGGTGCTCCAGCCCCAGTGTCCAGCCTGGCCTTGGGCACTGCCAGGGATCCAGGGGCAGCCCCAGCTGCTCTGGGCACCCTGTGCCAGGGCCTGCCCACCCTGCCAGGGAACAATTTTATGCAAAACTTTATCCTAAATTTCCCTTCTTTTATTTGAATTGGTCTGTGTTTATCCTACTGGGACTCCATAAAATAGAGATTCCCATTTCCAGAGAGGATCGTTCTAAAAGGACTGGGATTAGAGCAGGAACTGGGAGCAGTTTGGATACATCATTTCAGAGGTACCACAGAGAAGTTCTTAATTTTAAAATAATTTCAAAATGATTATTTGGAAAGCAGCAGCTTAAAAGCAGGTAACCTATAGGCACATGAGACCTCTGGGCCACCTGGGGCATCACTGTGCTGCAAAAGGGCAAAATCTTATTTGCAGCCAGGGAACAAAACCATCTTGAAGCATGAAACTACTCATTGAAAGGCATAATCCTAAATTTGGGTGCTTTATCCCCACAGAAAATCAACCACAGGAAGGTTTGTAAAAGGAACAGGCAACATCACCTGACTCAGACCCAAAGGTTGGTCTGGTTGGTCTGGAAAGGGAATTCTGCCTCCAGCTTTTCTCTTGGACCTGCAGGACTGGCTCTGAATGACATCTGAATTGCCTTGATGAGAATTTGGGCATCTCATGGAGTTTTGAATGTCAGGATGAGCTACTTAAAACTCCATTTAGAACTTAAAACAGAGAGATTGATTTTCTGATGAAACCCAGGGGGATGTTTCTGAACCAAGTTAAATGAAAAGGAAATAAATTTGGAGGAAATTACATTGAAAAGGAATCTTTGTCCTTTTTTCCAGTTTGTTTTGCATTTTCCTTTATTTTCTGTGGTCCTTTTGCAAACAGCAATCCCACCCTGTGCAGAGCAGCTCTGAGCTGTCTCCCACAGCTGGATGCAGCTGCACCTTGGAAGCACCTCACATCCCTTGTCCCACAGCTATGATATTGGAAATGTCTATGGATGTACCCCCTTCCTCACAGCTCCCATAATGCCAGCCATCAGCTGGGTGAGGAGATTAAACCAAGAGAAAGGAAAAAAAGAGGAATAAAAACAGCAGACCTGGGAATACACGCATTAAGCATTCTATTGTGCTTGCCCCAAAATTATATTCTTGGGAATTTACTCAACATTTTATTACTTGCTGTATTTAAAAATATATACTTCATCCAACTCTTCTTTACACAGTGGTGCTGCTAAACTTTTAGCATATTTTATGTGTTCAAATAAACTCCAGAGCATGGCTTGCAATGTTAAGGCAAAGGCAGCAATTTATTAGCAGAATTCGATTTCACACCCGTGATCTCTACCCAGAGCCTGACATTGCTCTGTTTGCTCCTTGTAAACCTCAGAACTTTTCCAGTGAGCATGGAAATCTTGTTTCACATCTGGGCTAAGACTTAAATCAAGGTGGAATATCAGAAGTAGCCATGAGAACAAGAGTTCAGGTTCTGAAGGCATGACTAAACCTAAGAATTTCTAACAGAAATGGTTAAAAAGCATGTAACTGTCCCACTTCAGGGCAGAAAGGCAGAGGGCTGAGCATTTTGACAGTCTGGTGTCTCCACAAGCTGCCTCAGACTCCATCTCCACAGCCTACAACCTCTATAGCAATAATTTTCATAGGACCTCTCCTCAAGCAGAAATGTTGAGGTTGGAAAGGTGTTATCTCAATTTACATTTAGAAATTGTTGTTGATGAGTATTTCAAAATGTTCCTTAAAAACTCAGGGAAAGGACATCTTCTGCCTGATGTGGACACTTGGCTGGTCTGGACTAATCAGCCACTCCATGGGTTGTGTTTTGTTCCGGAAACATGGTAAAATTCTGCCTTTCTGGGGGATTTCTGCTTGCAATGATATTTGTTCTTCCTGTGCCTGGGAAAAAGGGACCCTGCGGTCACCGCTGGAGCCCTGACCCGGCACCACACCAGGCACACTCACATCTTCTGCAGGCACAGCACAGCCCAACTGCTCTGAGCCAAGCCAGAATAGTTAAACTTGTCGCCATCTCCAAGTTAGAAAAGTGAATTTAATCTTGGGCTGTCAGCTCAAATTTTCCCCACAATTTCATGGAACAGCCCTATTTTCCCATAGGAAAAAAAAGCTATGGGCTTCTAGCAAACCTTGGTAAGGAGTTATTTTGTTTGCTTTTGCAACACTATCAACAAACCAAACTATGCAGGCTTGTCTTTAATTGGGAAACTTTTCCTATCATGCATTTTCCCGCCCCAGAGAAACGAGGCCACTGAATATGAAATGTGAGGGTTTGTAGGATTTGTCCTTTGCATGCTGTTGAACTCTCCATAGGTTTTAAACCAACTGCCACTGAGGCTGCACACTGGCACAAGCCCTGGGGAAAACCCCCAGACATGGAGAAATTTCAGCTCTGTGTTTTCTCAATGCCAGTGACAGGTCGGGTTATCAACTGAAGGGGACAAGAAAGAGCAAGAGGAAAAATGATCTGGTTGTCCTTCATCACACAACTCCTCCTAGAGCTAGGGCCTGTGGTTAGACCCAGAACAAACAAACAGCTGCTAAAGGTTGAGAAAACAAAGCCGAAAACCGCAAGTGGGACTTTTTCCCCTTCTGCATAGACTGGATGGATGGAAGGATTGCTCCAGCCCTGTGGTTGGGTTCAGTGGGACCATGCTGGGGCCGGGAGGGGGAGAAAACCTCACTGAAAAGCACCCTGAAAACTCAGCAAAGGCATTTCCGGGCAGGCTGCTTGGAAGGCAGGACTGTTCCAGGCACTGTGTTAAACCAGGCAGAGGAGGTGCCAGCTGGTCATGGAATGGTTTGAGTTGGATCTTGAATTCACATCTTGTCCAACCCGCCTGCCCTGAGCAGGGACATCTCTGAGATCAGGTCAAGCTGGCAGAGGGAGCCTTCTGTGGGCTTTTCCTGTGTTTTTGTGTGAAGAGGAATGAAAACAACTCTGGGCACAACCTCTGTCAGTGGCCCATGGGTGTCTGTCCCTCCTTCAGGGCCAGGGTCAGTGCTGGTACTACTAGGAACCAAAACTTCACAATATGGTTTAGTGGGAACGGTGGCATTTGGTTGACTGGATGACCTTGGAAGTCATTTCTGACCTCTGCTATGAGGAAAGGCTGGGAAAATTGGGATTATTCAGCCTGGAGAAGACCCAGGGTGACGAAATTGTGGTCTTCCAATACCTGGAGGGAGATACAAGGAAGATGGAGAGATATTTTATATGGGCCTGGAGTGACAGGACAAGGATACTGGGAAGAAATTCTTCCCTGTGAGGGTGGGGTGGCCAGAGAAGCTGTGGCTGCCCCTGGATCCCTGGAAGAGTCCATGGCCAGACTGGACAGGGCTTGAAGAAACCTAGGATAGCGGAAGGTGTCCCATGGCAGGGATTTGAAACTGGATAATCTTTCAGGTGCCTTCCAAGCCAGGCCATTCTATGATTCTGTGATTCCATGCGTCTGAGTGGAGCCAGGGCTGGTGTGGCTTCCTTGGCTCCTGCTCTCCGTGCTGATGGCTCTGGGTACAGAGAGAACAAACACAGTGGGAATTGCCAACCTCAGGCTCATGCTGCTCTGCAGGAAGGAAGGTGTTATTCCACAGATATTCATGTTCTCTTGCTCTAAAAGATATTTTGATCTTAATAGTGCATGTTATCACCATGGAAATAGGCAGGCAAAGACAAAAATATGCATTTCCTGGAGTTTTTGGGAATTCCATGTGATAGGCCACTTTCCACTATAACAGAGAGAAGATTTTACATCCTCCTGAAGGAAATAGTGGACTTTTATTTTGTATAGTCCTTGAGAGCTGCTGGAGCAGGAAAATGAAGATTCTTTTCTGGGGGAACCTCCTACAGATGTTTTGGAAAAGCAGCATAACAAATATGTGATTTTACCAGGACAAACACAACTGCTTCCATTTGAAGGAGTTGTTTTGAAAGGTGGGCAGAAAAGTGATTGTCCAGTCCAGCCTCGCAGGAACATCTGTGACAAACTGTGTTTCGGTGTTTCAATTTCCAGTTAACTGCAAAAACCTTCATTTTTAGCCCTGCTGACAAAATTTCAGCACTTTAAACCATAATTTTGTGCTGTGTAGCTAAGGCTATACAGACAGATTTTTTTCCAGAGTGGGCCACGAAGTCACTAAAGGGCTGACTTTAATTAAGAGCAAGTTCAGAAGTACAATTATATATGAAGGTACGTGGAAGCCAGAGAGCAAAGATGCAGAAAGTTCAAGGACCACGTGCTGGTGCTGGGAGATGAGCAGCAGCTTGCTGCAGGCAGGTATTAGTTTTCATGAAAGTGCTGGAGAAATCCCTGAGGCTGTCGGGGCGCTTGTACTGAGGAGGAGCTGAAGTTACAGTAGAAGAAAAACTTCTGATATGGGATTTCCAACCACATCAGGCTGGTGTCCTGGTATGGCTTCCCAAATTGGGTACCAAATCTCCCTACCTAAATGCCTTAATTGTTTTCCCAGGGAAAGTAACAGAAGGTAATCAGTACCTCCAACTGCACAAACCTTATGTTATCTTTATTAAAACAAGCCACAGAATTACCTACATTGCACGCCTGGAAAGATTTTTTTGACAGATCCAGAGATGAGCATGTGTTAAAATAATCATCCAGGAAAAAAAGCCACTCAGAATATCAGAAACGTCAGTGGCTTTTTGAATTATTGCTTCTAAGCAATACTAAGGAAAATACAGTCCAGAAAACTTTTCAGCATTGATACCGAAACCCAAAGAAATTATTAAAAAACTACCACATCAACGATGAACAAAATTAGCTGTCGGGAAACCTTGATGTTTAGCCACAGGTTCACATTTTGCCCTGTGCAGATGTTACAGTGAGGGTGTCAACAGTTTGGTTCCTTTGTCCCCGCGTTGGGAACGACGGCGGCTCCGCGGATCGCTGACGCGCTCGGAGGGCGCGGGCCCAGCTGCAGTGCACATGAGTTCAAGCTCCTGCCCGGGCCTCATGTTTCAGCATGACCTCAGTTTCCTGTGCTGAATGGGAACCAACGCGAGCGAGCACTTGTAAAACTGTTTTTGAAGAGTGAAGTTATGAAGAGGTGCTGCAGTGTCAAACATCTGTTCCATCCATTACGCTCAAATAGCAGCGCTGACTGTACAGTAGGGCAAGAGCCGCCAATAAATTAAAATCCTCTCGTGGCCGCACTCTCCTGACTCTCTCGAGCCGCCTGGCTCTTGTGCCAATTTGAACCATGAAAGAAAGAAGTTAAACAAGAGAACGGAGATGTTGTTTCTTTGGTAATCAGGGGTTTCTTGTGGTTGTTCCTAGGGCAAGCAACTTGTGGGTTCATTGGCCAATTAATACTTGTAAGCACTCACAGCCCAAACTCAAATTTCAACCTGCATTAAAAAATAATTTTGTTTCTATTGTAAATTTTGATTCAAGTAATAGTAGGAGAAAATAACAAACATGGTTTTGTGAAAGCTGTACAGTTCACAGATGGATAAGTACTGAAATTCTATATTTGTGATTTCTGGAAACCAATACAGTTAATTATATTAAGATATGTCCTGTAACTGCACCACATATCTCTTGTCAAATTTGGCATGTACGTTAATTACCTCAGGAAAAATACATGTTAACTTAATGGGGTAGCTGCTTGTTGTGATAAAATATAAATTGTGTTCCAGACAAGATACATTGTGCAAAATAAGCAAAATCTTAAAAGCAGGGATTTATTTATAGCCAGGAGGGGGGTGGGGGTCTGGGAACTAAAATATCAACCCAGGCAGTCTGAGAAAATGTTCAGAGGCTGCAAAGTTGTTCACCTCAGGGTTATTGGTTCAGATCTTGCTGGGATTAGTCATGTTCATCAGAAGCTGTTACCACCAAAGGGATCTGCTGTGGTCAGCATGGAATGGGCTACAGGGATGTGACCCCTATCCAAAATCCTAGTGACGATGGGAGTGCGTGGTCCTTCCCACCCTGAACATCCTCCCTGTTTTCTCCAGTCCCTATTCAGGCAACGTGAATCCAAACATGAATCCAAAGCAAACCTTTGGTCCACCTGCTTACATGCTGGTACCATTACACCACCTGGTTTGGGTCCTCTGCCTTTCTCTCAGCTATGGATGTAGGAAAAAAATATGAATGTGAGAACAATAAATGTCTAGGAACAAATCAAAACACCACCCAGCAGTTTAAAGAGAAAAACTGAGGCACTGCAGTCCCCGTTGGGAATGGTTTTAGGAAGGAAAAATGAAGATTTTGAGCTTGAAGGCATCAGGATGAATGACCAGAATGTTCCTATGAGCCAAACTGAATGTTGTCCAAGATATTTTTATCCCAGATGTGTTGTATCATTCATACCTACTTCCTAATTATCTCAGCTTTAATGCCATGCTAATATGAAAATATTGCCCTTGGACCTTCATCACCTCTCCCTTCTTTTTGCTCTCCATGAGCAGAGGAAAATACATGTCTTCATCTCAAAATCAGCACCAAAATACCAATTATCATGTGAGTTTCAAAGGATCTTTAACTCCTCATGGAGGCCAGGGCTCCCACCTGTCTACAAAATGCATCATCTCAAACAATTCAACTTCCTGACCCAACAACATGATGGAAGGGAGAGGATTGTTTTCCATTTTGTGGCCAAAAGCCTCTACAAATTTCTAAAAGTTCATCCATAAGATCCATAATGAGGCATTGCAATTGTATGTCCACACACAGGGAAAAAAGTTAAACTAAAGGAGATTTTGGCTTTAGTGGACTCCATTTCACACAATACAACATAATCTCTTCAGAGTCAGCACTCAGCTTCAGGGATCTGGTTCAGCTGGAAAAGTAGCCTCTTGAAAAAAAAAAATTAGGTGTGTTTTTGTGGCTGCAGTTAACAACAAATCCAAAAAGAATCATCTTGTGAAAAATACTTGGCTAGAAAGTGTGATAAATATCATATACTCCCTCCATGGCTGTGGAAGTCATGGGATTCTGACAGAGCAGGGCATGAATTTAGAGATAACTAATGGAAAGGTGTCTGAATATTCCAGCAGCCTTCCTCCTGGTCTGATGATGAAGATGGCCCAGAAAGCAAACAGTCCAACCTTTGAAACTCTCTGCAAAGGAATTCTCATTCCTTTACTGTACATAAAGGTTTAAATCTTACAGTTGGAACCTGCACCATGAAAGTCAGAGACAACAAAAATCCTGACTTTTTCAAAGTGATTTAGGGATTTACACATCTTCTTCTGGTGCAAACTGGAATCATTCCATTGACTGACTGGTTTGACAAGGAATCCTTTAAAAGAACAAGAGAAAGACAAACATAAAGCAAAACAAAACTAGAAATTCTTGGCACTTGGGGATTTGTGTTGGCCAAATGACGAGACTGAATCCCAGAATCTCTGTTTGGAAAGGATATGAAGTCATTGTTCAAATGTGCACATAAACTGGATCTAGAGGGATAAGATTAAAAAAAATTTACAGAGTTCAGTCTCATAAAACTATCAATTATGCAGGACTGTTTGTGTCCATTTCTGTGAATTTTTTTGTAGACCAAATGTTTTCCTTTACTTCTGGGTAGACTGTGGAGCTGGCATAAAATCTGGAAGGTTAGTAAAAACAAGGGGCCAAAGATCTGCTTAGCAAACATTTGTGGCTTCATTCACAGAGCAGTTGCTGTAGGAGGAGCTGGGCTGGCTGCTGTGAAATAGGTGCATGAATTGATTTTATTAATCCATCTGCATTTTGCAGATGAATCCTCTTGCCATTCTTTGAAAGCAGTGAAGTGTCAGGAAAGTGGATTTTCTTCTTCTGGGACCATGCAATGTCTCTGCTTTTCTGGTACTTAATTTAATTCAAGCTAGATGAGTTGAATGCAGGCTGAAGTGTGCTCTGGGTGCAGCATCTTCATGCACTGAGACAGGTTTGTGTCTTTTTCTCTGAGAAAAGTTGATCAAATACCAACTTTAAAGATTTTTTTTATTGTTCTGTATAATCACCAAAGCATAAAGTTAAAATATGTGGAATATAAGTCATGGAATCCAGCAGTTGCCAAGGTTGGAGATGGTGAGCTGCTTACCAGAGGGTGTGGGACATTTCTGGTGATGTGGAAGAAGAGCTGGACAGCGGCAGAGTGCATTAAATTTTAGTTTAAATCACCCCAAAACAGTTTACATGTCTCCCTCATGGAATCATGGCATGGTTTGGGTTGGAAGAGACCATAAAGATGATGCAGTTCCATGGGCAGGGTCACCTTCCATGAGACAAGGATGCTCCAAGCCCCCCCCAACCTGGCCTTGAACACCTCCAGGGATGAGGAATTAAGCAACCTGATCTAGTGAGTGTCTATCTCTACCTTCTGAGTGACCTGATTTAATTTTCTAGAAAGTGGGATATTATGGGATGGTTAAAACTGATGGATAGCCAACGTTCCGTCCAACCTGGTGTGTTTCTGGTACAAAATATTCAATTACATTGGAATATTTTTTCATGATCTTTAGGATGCAGTCATGGAAATATCTCAAAAGGTAGAGTGGTTTTGTTGCCTGAGCTCTGCTTCTTAAAAAAACAAAACAAAGAGGAAATATGAGGTTTGTGCCAAGTCTTATCTGAATTCTTTCCTGTGTCAAACGGGGTTGGAAACCCATGAGAGCATCTGTCCTATGAAACTTCTGGTGCTTCGTGCTCCAGTTCATGTTGGAAACACCACATGCATTTCCACAGCTTTTCATGTCGTATTTCAACATCCCTGCTGCCACACTTGGCTGGGAGAGAATGCTCAACAGCACAAAACACAGGAGGGGATGGAAAGAAACACGGGAGTTTTTTTGTACAGGTCCTTTATTTATTGTTTAATTTGCATTTTTGTTAGGACAACAGTAAATACTCCGAGTTTGAATGCTAAGTGGCATTACCATCATTTCAATTTCACTTCTACCTTTTCTTTGCACAAGCAACCCATTCTCTCAAGGCACCTCCTGGATGTCTCTTTCCACCAACAAACTCCTAGGCTGGAAAATTGAGTGAAATCCTAGAGATTAATTCCCAGCACAGGAAAAGTTGAGCCCTTCATTTCCATGGGTTTTAAGACCATGAGTGGTTTTTTGAGGAACCACAGGCAGGGTCAGGTTGGTGGCACCCACCAGAAAAGGCACCACGGTACCTCCCAGTTGCCAGACAGAGAAGGGAAAGGTCCCATGGAGCCAGATGAGCAGCCAGCAGAATGAAAGGTCAGCAATTTGTCAGGTTAAACAAACCTCACAGAGTTTACCATTTGTTATTTGAAGGCTTGACAACTTATGGAAAAGCATTTTAATTAACAACTCTCCAATTTTAAAATAAAAATCAATAAGGTGCACGTATTTCTTTAAGCGATGTCCACAGTTCTCCTCCAAAGTTCCAGTTTGACAGATTTCCATTAGGTTTATTGGCTCAAGATGATGTGATTGTGTTTTAATATGAAGAATTAATAAAAGATATATGAACTTATATTTATATAACCCAGTACAAAAGGGTCAGTGCATTTCCCACTCTAATTTTCTTCACAGTTTAAATTTAAATGAATTTGATTCTTCAAGGAAAAACATTATGACATAAAGACATAACCTTCACACTCTTTGACTCCCATCACCCTCATTCACCAAAAAAAGAGAGGGGAAAAAAGAGAAGGAAAAGGGAAAAGTAAAACTCCGACTATCTTAATTTGTATTGACTTCATTATTCTCTAGATAAAAGGCTACTCAACATAAATGAGGACGCTGAGTTCAAACTTTTAAAGAATTCACATATTTACATCAATTTTTAAAGGGTTTTATAACTAATGAACTCAGATTTCTTTTGGCATGGCATAAAATCCATTTGTACAGTTTTTAATTAAGAATGCAGCCTACGCAATTAAAATTAAGGGTAGAGACTTCATCAGATGTCCTGTGAGAACCGCAGTCGAAAAAATTATGTTAATGCTGGATGTCCTAAAAGCATTCTCTGAATGTTGGAAACACTTTGTGAGGAATTATTTCTGCTATACAATAAGGATTTATTTAAAGTTGAAAATTAGGAGCTTTTAATTTCGGAGTGTTAGGAACTTATTTATCACTAATCACTTTGGCATTTGTCATAGTGCTTTCAAAGCAGATGGGATCATTTAAAGCTGCCTCAATTTTGCTAAAAATTAATAAGTTCATATCTGTATATAATTTTTAAATATATATATATATACACATATATATAGACTGAGACATGCACACAATCTATCATGCAAATAATGCAGATGTAGCCAAGGGAATCCCTAATGCAAATTTTAATATTTAAAGTGACAAGAGCCATTATTGGGAATATTAAGAAACTTCTTTGTTGAAATGATTAAAATGACACTTGAAATAATGACTGAAAATTATAAATAACTCATTTCAAAGTTGCATAAGCTATACAGGAAAATTAAGTTTGATGTAAGTGGAAGGTGTTAAATGAGCTCCCCAGAAAACAGTTTTCTCCTTAGGAAGAGATGTGGCAGGATCAATGGTAGGATGGGTTTTCCCATTTCCCAAACTCTCTGGATCAGCCTGGAAACAACTCCTTCAGTGATGAGTTCAGTTGGGTTTTTCAGAGTGGGAGATACTCAAGGAGGAATATGGAGAGCGAGCGGAAAGCGCGTACAAGGGGGATAATACCTCAACAAAACAAAGACCTGATCCATTCCTGTGCAATCCCGACCTCTTCCTTCACATTGGGTGCAGGGATTTGCTTTCTTCCCTTTCCCTGTTTTCCCTTTTTCTTTTCAACATGGCTTAATGCAATAAAAATGTTTTATATTTAGAAGAGTAACAAGGGAGCTGAGGCTTAGCTTTGGAAGGCGAGCCAAATTTCATAAGGATTTGAAAGTGTAGAATAAGAAGGTTTGGCTCACAGGAGAAGTAATTTTCAAGCCAAACTCCTGACAGGAATAAATGTGCAAAGAGGAGAGGGGGACACAGGTTTTGGGGAGGAAAGGGACTGTGGTGATGGATGCAAACCAGGCAGGAAGGAGCAAAGGATGCAGTGGCCATGACTCACACTGGGATGGCAACCACTCACTCGGTGGTGGCCATGTGAAAAGTGTTTCATAAAACAAAGAGATTAAGCCTGAAATCCACGGATTCTAATACTTGAATTCAACAGGTTTTAAAGCATGGATGTAGGGTAGAATAAGGTGCTTCTTGCTCAAGGGAGAGGTCACCAAAATTCAGATGTGGTTCTCAGCTTGATGAGCTTTGTAGTCTCAGCTCTGTTACTCAGAGCTCATAAAAAAACCCCAGTTTTAATCTTTTTTAGCAAGCAGACATTAGTCAAAAAGGGAAAAAGATGCTCACAACTGAGTTATAGGTGGCTCTTATCTTTAGAGAGGCCAGTCAACAGCTCCCAGCTAAATCATAAATAGCAAAACGCTTACATAGCATCTACCACGGAGGTAATTCTCCTCTAATTTACATCGGGTTTACATCACTGGAGCTTTTTCATTTTCACTGGAACTGCTCAAGATTTACTTGCTTATGAATCAGAGCAGAATCAGGCCCCCAAATAACTGCCTATGGCCAAAGATAACATTCTGGCCACAAACCTCATTTTTGTTCTTTCCTCCACCCACAAGCCAATAAAATTACACAAGACGTGGACCTGAGAGGCCCCCAGATCCGGGCCAAAAATAAATACAAAAATACAATAAAATTTTAATGTGGGGGCCTCGTGCAATCTTGAACCAGTGCAATATTTAACTGTATGAACAAAAGATGAAACAGCAGCCAAGAAATACATTTCACCTATAATTCCATGAGAACATAGGAAGAAAGAGCAAGGAAAAGGAGGAAAAATCATTTCATAAAATAATAGTAATACCCAGGAATTTTAAAATACCCATAAAATTACAGTACTAAATTATTAGAGCCCATTTTAGATACTCTTTGAGTTTGTCAGAAACTTTTGATGAAAGGCTGTCAAGAGTTTCAAAATGAGGGAATAAAGTGAGGCCAAGGAAAAAGATCTACTAAGAATATTAAAAGCAACGTGCCTGATCCACTGGTGCCAGTGTCTGGAAAGCCAAATGAGACACATCCTTAGGGATTTCTTGTCCTGACAGCAGCATCACTCCCCCACTGGGAATTTCCTCTAGGAGAAGGTGTAGGGAGGGATGTGTGGGCTCCTATGACCGCCCCGTTGCTGCGGCTTTGCTGAGTCACTGCCCAAAGAAAGGATAAAAACCCCTTTAGCACCAATCCAGGATTTCAAGCACCAGCAGCACCTTAATCCAGCCTGAACTACCAACCCAACCCAGCCCAACCCATCCCATCCCAACCAAAGCACTGGGAAAGCAGCAGAGGAGCACCAGTGTAATGTTTCACTCCCAAGATCTGCACAATCGGCCCTTGAGGCACTCCTGCCTTGCCCAGAGCTGGGTGAAACTCTGAGATTTTAAGAGAAGTGATGAAGTACAAAAAAGCCTGGGGTTAATAAGGAAAATGCAGAATTAGGTCTTTTTCTTTCTAATTAAGTCTGTAGGAGTTGCCACCAAACTGGAAGGGTTATTGGCCTTATCGGGGCCAGCGCAGTTTCTCCAAAGGAATGAGCAGCTCTGCTGTGATTTGCCTTCAGGAAAATTCCCTGCAAAAAAGTCCAATAGTTAGAGCTTGTGTCATAAATATATGGAACTTAATGTAATGATTTATAATTTATAATTTATAATAGTCAGCTGGACGATCTATTCTGACTCCTCTTCAGATCTTCCCCTTATTTGGCAGAATACCAAAGGTCGTGTTTTGTTTCAGTGGGATTTTAAGCAGAACTTAAAATTTTATCAAGCACTTGTTGATGGAAGCTCTTTAATTACTCCAGTCTGATAATGAGAATATTCAAAAATTTTTGTGTTCACCCAGAGCCTTTTAATTGGCAAGTTAAATTTAAAATTATATCAGAGTATATCTATATATATATTTATATCAATATATTTATGTAATCAGATAGATTTTATAGTAGTTTTTAGCATGAATGATTTTTTTTTTACATTTTAAAGTTGCTGGATGTGTCTTCTCTGGGTTTTGGGATAGGAAGGGCACGACACTGGCATTTGTATTTTATGTGAAATTTACCTTTGCATTGATGAACATTTCAGATCCCTGTGCCTCAGTTTCTGCAGCTGGATCACGGACCAGCCAGCAGTGGGAAAGTGCTGGGAGCACTGGGATGAAGTGTTTGATGTAGCACTGGGTGTAGTTCTCTCTGCTGCAGCCTCAGGTGGATTTTCCCCCAGGGCTATTTGGTAATTGATAATCCCTCTGATAGGAACAGAGGAATGAAAAAGCAGTGGGCAGAGGGGCTGTTTTCTGGATTGGTTTCCCCGTGTTTAGCTTGTAATCTGTGCATGGAGGTAAATGTGCTGTCAAAAGCAGAGAGGATTGGAGAGCAGCGAGTGCTAAAGGTGACTGCGTGCACTCCTGAAAAAGATATAGTGCAGCCTGAGCAGTCCCAGACTGTCCCATCAATTCCCTCTAAACCATGACCTGGAGAAATCACCTTCGAGCTGACAGGGGCTTAGGCAATATTTCAGAATCTGGTCAAGATTTTACAACACCAGATACTGTTTCATTCTCCGGGCTTTCTCTGACCAAAGAATTTTGAACTGGGGCAAGCTGTCAAGTATGCAGCGGTTTTGTAAAGCAGACAGCAAGCCAAAGAAAACTCTGCTGAGAACACCACAGTTATTGATAAAGAGCCTGCACAGCAACAACGAGATGGACAAATGCTGTAAAAACCGGGGGCTGGGGGGAGATGGGAAGGGGCTTTGTCAGGGCTGATGCTGAGCAGCTTCCCTGCCACGACTGTGGCCAGAAAGTCAAGCCTGGCTTCAGAAAGCTGCTGGTGCTTCAGTGCAAAATCCTAAATCAGCACAGATGCGAGTTTGCTCAGAGACTTTTCCCATGCTGGAGCGTTTTCGTGCTTCCTGCCAAAGCCTGTGTTGCAACCTTTGGCATGCAAGTGTTTTAAGGTTGTTTTGGTTTTTATAAAATGCTGTGATAATCGTGAGCCAGATCTCATCGTGCAGCAATCTTGTGGCACTTCGAGTTTAGTCATCCACCAGAAGTTATGTATTTCTTCTCCTGCTCAAATGAAATGCCTCAATTTCTCATAATTATTTTTGACATTTCACCCATTATTCCCTGAGCCTCCTCAAAGGATGTAAATAACTCATAATTCTCTTGTGAAGGCAAGTGTGAGCTGCAGAAAAGTAAACACCACGACATTGCTACAGCACAGCCCTCAAAACAGAGATGGTGGGGTGTGCAAGGAGCGAGGGAGAGCAAAAAAATAAAAATTTGCTATGGTTGGTGTGGCAACAAAAAGAGTTGGGCTGATTTCTCCTCTTCCAGATATCCAGAACTAAACATCAGGAGCAATTAAAAAATTGTGGTCTTTTGTAAATTACTCCCAGAAGAAATCTTGGAAATCTTTCATTTTAGTCCTTTCGGTCCGCTGAAGCATAAAGCTATTATGAATGAACAAAAATACTAGAGAGAAAATTGAAATACAACAGTAATTAACAATATGAATATATCAAAATCCAACCCAACGGGCAGGATGGGGCCATCAGACATTTTAACATTTGAGTGACGGGCAGGTAGGGCACCTTTGATGTCACTTTTCCACCAAGGAGTGACTGAAAGATGAGCAATTCCTCCTGATAGAAGGATGTTCTCATCATTTCAGTCTAAAAACCTTATATTCAAGGTGCCCATCTTGTTTACCTTCGAATAATAAGTAATAATTCTCATTTTAGGATCTTCTTTTCTGTTGCCATATGCTAAATGTCAACAAAGGATTATAGGAAAAATCATTGAAAATGTGCAGCTATCACAAATAGAGATTTCCCTCTGGGTTCTCTAATACTTTACAGACAAATGTTAAAGATTTATTGCACATGAACATCAAACATGGTTTTACTACAGTTCTCATTTGGATCAAATTGACACATTTTACATTCATTTTAGCCTAATGAGATTCTTTCACTACACATTATATTCCAAGTGACCTCGTACATGAAATTTGTGGCATGGAACAAACCCACTGATATAACAAAGCCCTTTCCTGACCAACTTTTGGACTTTTTAGAAGAGAAAAGAAAGAGTTTAGCAAGGTCATGAGTCTTGAACATGCATTTATTCATCGGTGCTCAAGAAAAAATTAACACAAATACTGTGCAGATTATCACGTTTTGCCAAATTTCCATTTTCAGTGTTCACACCTCAGGAGTCTTTTGAACTTTGATCACAATCTGAATATTCAACACTTTGGGTCCAATCCAAATATTTACATTTACACCTGAAATATCAATGGATTTCTAAAGAATTCCTGGAAGAATTTTGCCCCTGGTGGTCAGAATCAGGCTCCAAATAACCAACAGAATCCCAGCTGCTGGAATCTGACTTCCGAGAGCAGTTCGCTGCAAAACCTTTCCTGACAGTTTTTTACACAATGCAAAATTTGCTTTTGCAGGAGATTCAGTGGTTTAGAAAGAAGAAGAAAAAAAAAAAGAAAGAAAAGAAAAATTTTTTTTGGCTTATCAAAGCAATTAGTAATGGAATGTGAGTTTTTAACACTGTGCTGTAATGTCGTACCAGGGAAAGGTAGCAGATGACCTTGAAAGGAGGTGAAAGGAGACTAGAAAATGTTAATTAAAATTATTAGTGCTGTTTGAGGTGCTTATCTTGTTTACTGCTAAGGTGTTGCTCCCTTCTGCATAATTAGGGGTAATTTTACTTACTTTCAAGTCTGTAATTTTAAATATCACAAAGTTTTATCTTCCAACAAGAAGTAATTCATTATTGGTTTGTATGTAGCTGCTTGATGTTTTAATCAATATATGCAACTTCCACAAAGTCTGCTAGAATTTGTCAGGAGGTTTTATACATCTTTTATAGTGCAGGATTAGGCATGGTATATGAAGCTGAAATCCCATTTAGTAATGAAATTTAAACATAATTCTGTGTTTATGATGTGAAGATATATTTTGACTTGATCTGTCCTTTTACATTTCCCTTTATCCACGATTATTGGAGGACAATGATATCAGGAAAACAAACCACAGTGAAGTTAAATCCATTTGAACACAAAGAGTTACTGTCAGTTAATCCTAATAGAGACAATACCGATTTTTTAACTAAACTGCTTAAGAAATGAATATGTCTTGCATGCTTTCAATTTGTTTTAAATCCTAATATGCGGAGCTCTTTGCTGTTGTCTAATATTTGCATAAAATATTTAATCTTGTACTTTAAATTAATGATATTAAAGGTCTAAATGTTTGAAAAATGTTGTTGTCAGAACAATGTAATCTTTTCTCTCCAGACTTTCTTCATATAATTGTGGTGCCCTTATCCTAACATACTTGTAACCTTCCTCTGCATTGTCCTGCTTTGAATGTTCTCTTCCAGGACTTTCTTTATTTAGAGATTTCTACACTTTTTTTTTTTTTAATATTAAGAAATGGGGCAGGGAAGTTCCTCTGCTCTCTAGTATACAAGGCAGGAAGAAATATTCCCAAAATATCTCATGAGTCAAGGTCTGGACATCAATGTGTGGGGCAGGGGCAAGGTGGGGGCTCATTTTAAATTTTGCTGCTGTGATAAAAATATTGCTGCTCTTTTATCTTCAGCAGAGCAATTAAAGCCATGCAGGGTACTTGAAACCCTGTAATTTTTAACCACTGGCATAGTAGGTAGGAAGAAGCCTACCATTGCCATGAGGCTTTAATTAAACCATAAAAAAAATGGGAAAATGTCTTCAGGAGCACATATTAAAACAGGCAAAGAGCTTCAATTCATTTTCTTAAATTTACTGAATATTGAATAGGTTGAAAGTTTGCTGGCTTAATATCATAACAACTTAATACAGACATTTTATTGGGGAATGGACCCTTTTTTGTTGTGTTTCTCCCAAATAACTCAACGATGTCTTCTAAGGGGTTATGCTGAGGTGGTACAATTAGGTCACTAATTAATTAAACAAATTACAGGCAGCATGTGCTCTGTGGCACAGAGGAGGGTGGCTGGGCAGGGGTGTGGGGCCATGTCACTGCTGGAGGGCACAGCCAGGCTGGTGGCCCCCATCTCCTGGCTGGGGCAAGGCAAAGAGCCTTGGTGACAACGGGATTAATCCTGGAGAAAGAGTCACAAATTGGAGTTTAAAGGGGGAAATCAGGAAAAAATTGTTCCCTGTGGGAGTGGGAGGCCCTGGCACAGGGTGCCCAGAGCAGCTGTGGCTGCCCCTGGATCCCTGGCAGTGTCCAAGGCAGGGCTGGAATAACCTGGGACAGTGGAAGGTGTCCCTGCCATGGCAGGGGTGGCACTGGATGGGCTTTAAGGTCGCTTCCAACAAAACCTTCCCACAACTCTAAAGAAGCAGGTGCTGGTGCCAGGGGTGCACTCCTGAGGATGGGAAGAGCTTCGTGGCATTTGGAGTTTACCTGCATGGAAGGGATGCAGCCTGCTGTGATGCACCCATGCATGGATCAAATGGCTCTGGGAGAAGAGCAGCAGCTCTTTGGGAGCCCAGGGTACTGCTGCAGAGCCTCCCTGTGCTCCAGGGCCTCCCAGCACTGGCAAAGGAGAAAACTCTGGGTGCTGTTTTGTTAAGTTCCTTTAAGCCTTCTGATGTTTGCATTCTCATAGTGAACTTTCTCACAAGCTTTATGTAAATAATTAATTGTTTTGCATTCTTTTGTAGAGGAGGATAAATTTAATAGACTGTCAGTTTGTCCAGTGGCATTGGAGAAGTGGCTCTTTCACCCTCCACTCCACTGTCGCTTTTAGAAATCTATAAATGTTGAAGTCAGAACTAAACTTCCCCCTTTTTTTACCTTAAAAAATCCAGTATCCACATCTTTCTATTTCATGTCCTAATGTGACAACTGGGCTGCTGCAGTGCTCTGGGAGGATGAGGAGCACCACACTGGAATTCCTCCTCTCCATGAGGTCTGCCTTCACTCTGATTGCAGTGCTGCAGGAGGAGAGGGAGCAACCCTGGGCAGCCTCTTCCAGGAGAGGAGAGCCAAGGGGCTGGCACTGCCAGGAGGGATGCCCTGCCAGCAGCTTGGACCTCTGGGTTCCTCTCTGGCACTGGGAGGGCTGTGGTGGCACTGGGAGGGTCATGGTGGCATTGTTCAGGCTGTGCTTTCACTGGTGCCTGCTCAGAAGCAGCATCAAGAGCAGAGCAGCGACACTGGGGGGAAAAAGGGAATTAATTCAGCTTGGAGAAACAATAGGAGAGGAAGGCAGTAAGGCAAAGAGGCACATGAAGGATCTCAAGAGCAGAAGACAGCGATATTTCCAGGGATTTATGTGGCACTAAAAGGGATGTATTATGGCAAGTAGATGAAAGGACATATTATACTGCCATATTTGATGCATGGCCACATAATCACACTAAACTGAATTTTGAATAAGAATGGAAGAAGATTCCTGTAGTCAGTTGGAACTATAGGGGGAATTTAAATAGTGGACCTAATAATCTGAGGGGTTTCCCTTTGTGGCAGGGGGTGAACACCAGAACAGCACAGAACAGCCATGGAAAATTTCAGGACATGGCTTCTCAAAGTTTCTGGGATATTTTGTTTTTAATGGTGGGTCAGGTGACACCCAAATGTCACCTGCACTCCATGGTGTGGCTGTCCCAGCACTGGTGCCACACAGCAAAAGATGCCATGCAGTTTTTTGCAGGATCCTGCTCTGTCTTTGAAGAGCCCTCAGCTGAATGGTGACTGAGTCCCAGCATTCCCTTTGTCTCCAGATGGATTTTCCCAAGGACAAAATCTCCAAGGACATCACCAGGCTTCATGAATTTTGCCTTCCTTCTCCCCCAGTCCATGTCAAACCATGGACTTGGCACAATTAACATCCCCCACTGGATTCCCTTGCAAGGCTCCCGTGCCAGAGCAGAGCTTGAACAAAACCTGCTCCAAGTCTGATGTTCGTAAGGAATCCCAAAACCTGGGGAATTTGGGGTTGTTTGTTCCAAACATTTAAAACAGTTCCAGTGACATCTAGTGGGGAGCAAACCCCTGCAAACGGCTCCAACCTTACAGAAAAATCCCATTATCCTTTATTTTCTTTTAACCCACTGGGCAATAGTTTCCTACTGAAAAAAAAACCCAAACCCTCAGCTGTGGTTTGTGTGCCATACACCATGATTGAAAAATAGTTTCATAGTCCACTGAGAATTTCTCCTTTCTGGAAACATTTCATCTATTAAGGACCATTTGGAATTTTCTCTGGGACATTCCACTATATCTAAAATAAACTCATGGAAGAAGGTCATGAAGCCTTTGGAAAAAAAAAACCAAAACAATAACAACCACCACAAACTCTTTAAAAGAAATTTAAATTACTCAGAGAACAACAATAAAAATCTCAGTCCAACTGCTGAAGATCTATTAAGTAGAAATGTAACTAAATATAGTTAAAGTGATGTAAAATTAGCTTGGAAGCAAAACCAGGTCATCCTTCTCTCCCTCCCATCTCCCATTTTCCTCTGTGCTGTCTCCCTGTGCACCTTCTGCACGTGTTTCCTACTGAGTGTGGTTATGGGAGGGGAGGTTGCAAACATCAATCAATCACAGCCAAATCTCTTCTCTTGTACTCTGGGTGAGTGAAAGCTGCCTCAGAAGCACTCCCTGATTCCATAATATCCTTTCCCCCTTCTCTCTGAGGCACTGTGCAGTGCCAGTGTGCTATCCTGGTTTAAGGAGCAGCTCAAGCTTTAGGGTTCTGTTGGTTCTGGGCCTGAACCAGGCAGATTTTCCAGTGGAAATGTCCCTGTCTGTGGCAGGGGGTTGGAACCAGATGGTCCTTAGGGCACTTTCCAACCCACACCATTCCTTGATTCCCAAGACATAAATTGGAGCCGCAAATAAATTATTAATCTCAGAGTGGTGGCAATCCAAAGTTCTGCAAGGCAGGCCTAAGATCTGTGTTTTGAAAGCAGAACTATTGTAGCAAATTCTGGAATGTTTGTCCTAAAATGGAAAAATTGCACCATTAAATTTAGGAGTGGATGCATATATGTCCACACTATTTTTGCTTTCTGATTTGGGACCATTGGAAACAAGATTTCTTGGACTTTTCCAACAGCAGTTAGAAATTTTTCCAGAGGAAAAATACAACATTACCTGAGGGTTGTGCTGTGGGTGCTGTTATATTAACCTGACTCCAAAGGAATCCCAGAAAGTCCAGAAACCTCAAAGCTTTGAAAACCACAAAATTATTTTGAAGTTTTTCCAGCCAATACAGCCTGTGTGGGTTTGCAAAATTTGCCTGAAAATTTCACAAGATTTCAGTTTCTGTCAAGTTTCCAGTCCTCCCCTTGATCCTGGCTATAGCCTCACAAATACATATGAAAAAAGAAAGAGAAACATCGTTTAGTGTGGTTGTTTTTTAAAGTTTCAGATTTATTTTGCAATAAATTTTGGATGCAGGCTCTAAGAATCCTGTTCCTGGGACAAGGGCAGCTGTGTTTCAGCAAAGAGACTGCCATGAGTCACCCATTTTCTTTCTCTCTTGTTTCTGTTTTCCTTAATCTGAAAAAGAAAATAATAATCCAGACTGAGAAACACAGGCTTTGCTCCTCGTGGATGGGAAAGGCTGGGGAGTTCTGTTCCCAGATCTTGCAAAGGAGTTGGGTATGAGCAGGAAACCTCAGTTGAGTCTCTGCATAAAACCCACTCTAAACTGGGCCTAAACTGGTCCTGACTGGGCACGAGACCCTCAAAGCTCTCAGTGGTGCATGGAAATATGACTGCTTGGATGATGTGGAACCTCCTAGTCATTTTCAGGTAGCAAAAGCAGCCTAAATTTATTTCAACAGTTTCCCAAACTTTCTCTTTTCTTCCATAGTTTATTGCTTCAGTTACCATAGAGATTCTGGGCTCCCACCAGGACTGGAGAAGGATTCGCTCTGGAGGTGCTCTCCCAACCAAATTGTCTATGGATAACTTTGAAAAATTCTGGGCTAACTAATCCCTGCTTCATCACAGTGCAGTAATTAAAAATTAATTCATGCTTGTAAATCACTTGCAGTTACGTCGAGAGAAGCAAAAATATTTATGATGTTCCATTTTTAGTTGCATGCAAATTCTTGGAAAATGCATTTTGTCATTCTTCCTTTCAGAAGCACCGAATTGTTTTTATTTTACTTGTGGTTTTGTGAAAGAGGAAAAAAAAAATACAAATTTCTCTTTGTAGCATTTGTTTGGTTTGGTCTAAAATTCCAAGGAAAATGTATTCCTTTCAGCAAAGACATTTTTTGGGCTCTGTTGTGCTCTCAGAGGCCTCGAGGTCAGAGGGTAAATTTGTCTTAGTTGCAGCTTATTTCCATGGGCTGAATCTTACGTGATTAGAAGCGTTCGGCCACTACTGAGAGAGGTTGGAGAGAAAGGAAGGTCAGGTGGTGTCTGGGGAGAAAATCAGAGAGAATTACTATAAAATATGTGCAGTTAAGTGAGAAAATCAGCATCTGCTGGCTGTTTGTTTTCTTTCGGTTTTGGTTTTTTTTTTTTCTTTTTTGGAATTGCAAGAAATGTTACGAGCATGGTTTTGGTTTGGTTGTGATTCTGGAGGGAAAAAGGGATGAGAATGAAGGTGGGAGCTTTGGGAATGTGAGTAGGAGGTGAGTATTGACAACATAAGCAGTTACAGCAGTGCCATTTTCCGTGGTGGCTTCAACCCTGTGGAAGAAAAATTAAGTAAAGAGAGAAGCAAGCCACCTCTCCAGGTTTTCATCAGCCCCGTTTAGAAAAGTCATCCACAAAAATTTTCTTGACTCTCCCAGTGCAAGTAAGAGAGCCAGGAATCACTGCAGCCACCCACAGTGGCAGAAGAGGCTTCCCTTGCTCACAGTTTTTGGGGCAACATCATCCAGGGTTGGGGTTCATTATTTTTCCGTCATTTGGGAGATGTGGAGGTGGGAGGTGACTTTTGAAAACTCCTCAGCTGAATGGTGACTGTGCCCAAGCATTCCCCTTTGTCTCCAGATGGATTTTCCCAAGGACAAAATCTCCAAGGACATCACCAGGCTTCATGAATTTTGCCTTCCTTCTCCCCCAGTCCATGTCAAACCATGAACTTGGCACAATTAACATCCCCCACTCTGGATTCCCTTGCAAGGCTCCCGTGCCAGAGCAGAGCTTGAACAGAACCTGCCAAGTCTGATGTTTGTAAGGAAGCCCAAAACCAAAATGTTGCTCTACCTGAAGCAATCAAAAATGAAAGAGGGAAGATTTAACTTCCAGAGGGCAGGATTAGATGGGATTTTGGGAAGCAATCCTTCCTTGTGATGAGGGGAGGCCCTGGCACAGGGTGCCCAGAGCAACTGTGGCTGTCCCTGGACCTCTGGCATTGTCCAAGGTTGGGAATTCCCCTCTGTGATGAGCTCATTTCAAAACCTCCTTCCTCTGGATGTTGCTGCTTGGTGTTTGTCTGTCCCAGCAGAGAATTCTGCCTGCTCAGGTCCTTCTGTGATTTACCACATACCTCTCTCACTTCCTGAACCTTCTCTCTTTCAGGGTCATTCACTATAACCAGTCTGGAACAGGGAATCTTTATCAAACACTGAAACTTCAGGAAGGTGGAGAGAATACTCCAGTAATAACTGGTGATTGCAACACCACCAGCACAGGCTGCCTGGGGAAGCTTGCACCTGCTTGGAGAGACTCAATTTCTGATCTTTATGTGTTTAATAGTGGTGAATATTAAGTTGATGTTAGGAAAGTTGTGGGGTTTGATGTTGCCTTTGGTGTTTATCGTATGTATTTTCCTTCCAAGGGTGCTGTGAATTTCCTGTTGAAGCTGACCACTATCCAGCCTGGCTGGCTCCAGGATCCAATAAATGAAGCCTGGGGAAAGATGCCACAGCCCTTCCCACATCTTCCCAGCTGCATCCAGCCCTGTTTCTGCTGCTCCTCAAGCAAGAAACTCCAGTTTCCTTTCTTGATGTAATTTCCATGACTGGAGCTGGGATTTATCCCTGAGTGCCAGCAGAGAGGAAAAAGTTTCCAGCTTGTTGTTGCTGCTGCAGGTCCATCATGACAGAGCTTTCTACACCTCCTTGCTGTGTGCACTTTTCCAGAGGTGGCAGAGGGGCTGGTCCTCTCCCAAAAATCCTTCTCTGGGCTCAGACCAGCATCACCCTCCAGGCTGGGCTGCCACTGGAGCCTGTGCCTCTGTTCTGCTGACTTAACTGAGTCAGGCAGGCTGTGCTCAGGCAAAAATGATGTCAAAGGGGTAAAACAAAGAGTATTGTGTTTGGCCTATCTTGCAAAAAATTATGCGGCGAGGAAGAATAGCGCGGAAGTGGAGTAAGTACAAAACACACACTGGAGTGTCTCGTCGCTTCTCTGAGACAAAGGCAGACAAAATTAATCAGCAGTGATTTGTTGTGCCAGAAAACGCACGCTCCTGACTATCTCTGGCAGATTATTGCCAAGGAAATAGTTCCTCAATATCCCAGGCACATTCCTGACCTGTATATTATGAAGTTATTTCTGCTTTATGATTTGTAACCTGTAAAATGCCTGTGATCTTAATAAATGAGAGCTTGTTGCCTCCTGAAATCCGCTGTATTTCATCTCTTGCTTGCCTCCTTTGGCAGTGTTGTTATTTAGGCTGAGTTAGCATTAGTATTCTCCCTGAGCATATCCACTTCCCTGAATCCGATCTCATCGCTGCGAGCGAGCACCCTTAGGACACGGTGACACCATCCATATGACATATGATCAGGGGTGGAAGCATAGCTGGAGGCTTTATGGAAAACACTGAGGATTTCCCAACCTGCTCTTTTTTTTTCCTTTTTTTTTTCCTTTTCCCACGAGGAAATATCGTGGACTTATTTAATTGTGTAATCGAGCCGACAACCTGTGGTTAGTTCTTGTAACTTAAGAGTAAACCTGTAGAAAGGAAACTATACAGGGCTGTCTTATTGACAGTGTTCCTATAGTGCAATTCAAATTGCCTGAGGTGCAGCCTGGCGCAGCTTCTGAAAATAAAGATATTTTCCTCTGTCATTTACAGGAAGTTTTGCTGCTGTTTACAGGAGTTTCAGGTGGCAGGAGAATCCAGCGTGCTGCTCTCAGGGGTGTCCATCCATCCTGGGAGCAGCCCATGGAGCCACCCATGATCAGACTCATGGGAAAATATTTAATATTCACAGGAAAAAAACAACTATGAATGTTCTCTGTGCCTCCCAGTGCTTAAAACAGCACAAAAGGCTGCAAGCAGTCCTTGCTCTATCAATTAAATGACACCAAGAGAAAATAAAATGATACCAAAAGTAATTTAGAAACCAAACCTCACAGGGCCGAGCCTGACATTGACCCTTCACACCACCTAAAATATTGCATCCACTTTCTTCAGCCACTAAAATAGATTTCTGTATGTTTGAAATAAAAGTAAGGGTTTTTATTATTAGGAGGAATTTCCAGCATTAATGTTGGAGCATGAGGGTTGTGCTGATGGGGTGGGAGAGATGTGCAGAGGGCAGCCCTTACCCCAAAATTCCTAAACAACTCCAGCCTGCACAAGGTCTGAAAAAGCCAGACATCTTCTGAAGGCATTTTACGAGTGCATGTGGAGAAACTGCCGAAAATATAACTGTTAGTGAATAAAATGGAAATTAGTGCTGTTGTGTTCACCTGTAAGTTTTTCTTTAAAGCCAGTGATTGCATTTGAAACCTGCAATTCTCAACAAAAAGAGAAAAGTTCAGTGCTGATTGCTGGATATTTGGACCTCCCAGTGCAAACATTAACTGGCTGAGAGGCACTCTGGAATGTAATGAAGGAAACAATACTGGGAATGGAGCCAAACGCAGAAACACTGGCGCCTGCAACCTAGGGATTTGCCTCCTAGTAATAGGAGCTGAACAAGGCCCAGCACTTCTGTTAGGCTGGAAATGACATACTGTGATCCTTGACTTAGCCAAAGGGATTTTAAATGGAGGAAAGAGCTGGCAAGACAAAATCTCCTGCACTTTTCACAGTGTTTTCTAAAACAAGCAAAGGAAATCAGGAGAAAAGACTGTAGTCTATTACATTTGATCCAGTTAAGTCAAGAGTGGAAGCTTTTTAACTGCTGTTATTATTTTTTATACTTTCTCATCATGTCACACCACCCAGAAAGCACAGACATAAAGCAGAAACTTGAAACTGCTTTCATTCAAGAAGAAGGGCACCCCAACATTGCGTTATTGACAGGAGGGCTGCAAAAACTGACAGCTGCAGAAATTGTACAGTTGAAGTTCAATTCCCAGGAGCAGGAACAATATACTGATGGTATTAATTCCGTTTGGAATTGTTAAAATAAGAAAAGGTTATGGGCAGAGGAAGGGACCTGGTATATATATTTTTTTTTCTTCTTCTTTTTTGCTTGTAACAAAGGCGAACCTTCCTTCTTCCCTGGTGTCCTTGGACTGTCATCTCCAACCTTTTGAAACTGTATCTGATTATCCATGTGGCAATTAATCATAATTAAGCAGGCTTGAGATTTGGAAAGGTACAAAGAAGGTGGCTATAGATCTGGCTTTTGTCCTGAGTAACCTCTTTTTTTTTTCCCCCCTCTTTTTTTGGCTGCTGAATCTTGTGTTTGGAGCCATGAGAGGGAGGACTGGGAAACTGTGAAGAAAAAAAAAAAAAGAGAGGCAGAAAAAACAGCGTGTGTGTTTTAACATCAGAGCCCTGAGCATCCTGGTTGCTCTTTCTTTCTCTTTTTGGACATCACAGTCCCTAGAAACTAAGTTCCAGCAAACTTGGAAGCAGTCCGTTTCCAAGAGGAAGCTAGGTAACAAATTACCTTTCTAATGCCAAGTGATTTGGATCCATTCTTACAAACCAGATTTTTTCAATTTATTACAGGAAAACATTCAATCATTATACGCTGGCACTCTGTCTGGGGCACATGGAATACCATTCTACCCACTCCGCCCACATCCAGTTTTTAAAGGCTTAGAAAGCCCAGAATGTCTTCTTATTAAATGTTTTATATATTTATAATTAAAATACTGGGCTGGCATTAGAATCATTTTAACAGATGTAACCTGACACAGGCTTTCTCTGCCCAGGGTCAGGCTGGGAAACAATGGCTTCTTTAACTCCTGTGTTCTGCTCAGGTTTCTGTTTGCACATGGGTCCAATTTGTCCCATTTATGATTAGGTTTAAGTAAGTTGATGTGCTATTTATTTAGGAGAATTGCCATTTCAGACTATTACCATATTCCCTACAATATACATTACAGTGTGGTCTATGCCTGCACTGTCCATTATTAGGTTATTATAGTCCCCAATATGGTCCCAATTCACCAAAACAACAACAACTGACTTGATTCAGGCATTAAGTGATTTACTGCAGCTCTTTAGGCTGGAATTAATGTACACACTGCTCGCAAAAGCCAACACCCCCCTGCTTGCCCCCAACCCTGAAGGCTTACAAGAGCCATGTGCTGGCATGTGAAAGAGACTTAAATGTCTGTGTAATTGGTTTAAACATCGAGTATCAGCAGTGGACAGGGAAAACCAACCGGGCCGGCTTGCAAAATGCCAGATCAAGGTGCTGCTGGAGGGTGGGAGAATTGGGTTTACCTGTGGGAGATGCTGGGAAGACCTCACAAGCCAAGCCATCCCGCGGAGCCCAGAGCATGGTTTATCTCTGTTCCCAATAAAACACGCTCGCCTCGCCTCGGACAGCGAGGCAGGAGCGGGGGTAATTTATAATGACTGGCCTCAAACATATGGCCGGGTCTCTGCACTCCCCTTCCCCAACACAGCCCCTGCCCTGCCTCGGAGGAGGTTTGTGCAATCCAAAGCCCTTTTCAGCAGCTCTTCAGCTCCCCCCAGCTGTGGAGATCCAGCCCCGGGCTCCGCCAAATTCCAAATCGCCTTCCCGGTGCCCTGGGCATCGTCCTGAGCCCCTGTTGGCCAACGCCACCAGCTTGGGTGGGTGCTCCAAAATCCACTCACTCTCAATCTCAGAGAGTGGTTGTTTTTCCTGATCAGGGGTAAAACATGGGGATTTCTACAGCTGGAATTCACATAATAATAAATTAATAAACGCAGCCCCGGCGCGTTCCAAAAGCTACAATAAAACAGCAGCCGAGCAGAAAGGAGCTCCATTGGCTCCACCAGCTCTCCCTGGCACACATCCCGCTCCTGTCACTTGCAGTGAGGTCATTGGTCACTCTTCCTTCACCTGGAAAGCAGCCTGGACGTTCCCAGTCTCCTCTTGGAAGGCTTTATCCCGGAGCTCTGCTGGGCACAGCCCCTGCAGTGAAGGGGAGGTGATGCTCCTGCACCAGCTCTGGCTCGGTGGTCATTCCTTGAAGGAATTCCCATGGAGTGCATTATCCAGGTGGTAATCCCTGGATTTTGGAACTAGCAGGGTGACCACAAGTGTGGCTGGTGGTGTCATGACTGTGAGGAGCATGGGATGGGACAGCAGCAGGGGATGGTGCAGTGCCCTGGATGGAGCAGCACTGAAACAACGCCTAAATGCCTGGAAAACAAGGATTTGTTGATGGTTTCCAGCTCTAGCACACACTCAGCTCAACAGGCAGCAGTAGGCCCAGGAAAGATGGTGAATTCCTGATATAGGAGAAGAAAATTGGGAATACAGCTTGACCTGGATGTGGAGGATCTGAAGGTGCTCATCAGAGTGATGACCAGGATAGTCCCTTCCAGGCCAGGGCTGAGGCTGGGGAAGGACCTGAAATCTGAGCTGGCTGCTTGCACAGCCCAGAGGAGAGGCAGCAAGAAGCCCTAAGATGTGACACCATCGTGGGCAAGGAAATCCTGAAGGTTTGGGACTGTCTCCCTGCCCTCTCCTCAGGCATCCAGCACACACCCGCAGCTCCTGTGCTGCAGAACCACCACCCTGGAGCTCTCGAGGCACCCAGTTAGTAAATCACAGATACACCAGGTTCAATTTACACCTACGTGTCGTGTGATCTGTCCTGAGAGCAACCTCTTAATAAATTAAACAGAGCCCCAAAAGAGGTTAGGAAATGAAGTTAAATGCTTCACCATCTGGGACTCAGCCAGGGCAAGATTCAATATTTGGAGTGATGGAAAGGTAAAAAGCAATTGTTGTCGTGTATTTACCACTTCCTTTTTCTTCCCATAGAGATAACAAGATGATAGAATAACTTTTTTTTTTTTTTATTTCTGTTTTTTTGGGTTAAAGAGCTTTAAGCTGAGCTTTACCCAGATATCTCCAGGAAAACATCACTAAATACCTTTAAAACTACAAGCCTGGAGTCTGTGAGTTTTTCTGCCTTTTGGAGGTGAGGCAGATTTCACAATTTGGGATTCCTGTCTGTCTCCTCCAGCACTGCAGCATCCACTGAGCTGAGCTCCCACTTGCCTGCAGCCACATTGGTTTAGGACCCTTTCCAGGTCGTTTGGAAGTCAGGCTTGGAGCCTGCTCCACTCACAGAGCCACATAATGTAGAGCTATGAGAACTTGGGAAAACCTGCTTGGCAGAGCTGCCATTATTTCCCTTTGGTTTTAAAAGCCAAAAAAAACCAAAAAAAAACCCCAAAAAACCAAAACCCTAAAAAAATTTTAAAATTCAGTGTTTTCCCTCTCCCCCAAAAAATCCCTAAATTGACTAAGCTCATCAGTTTGATTAAACCCACCAGGGGATTTTAAACAGAAGAGGGAAAAAATCCAAGTAGCAAGGGAAAACATGAATTTTAACCTTTTTTTATTATTATTATTTTTAATTATGCTGTGGACTTTTCCCTCTAATGGCCCACCCTGCCCAGCCGCTGGCACGGGCTGCCCCTGCAGATGGATGGGGAGCGGGCACAGCCCCGCAGGGCTGGCACAAGCAGCAGCACCACGCCGGCCAGCTCGGCTGTGTCCGGGAGATGCTTCCTTTCCCAGCGCATTCCTTGTGCTGGGAAAAGCAGCGAGCCCTCCCCGCATCCCGCTGCAGAGCTGGTCCCCGTCCCCAGGCTCTTCCCGAGGTGGCAGCAGGCGCTGCCCCGCGGGATGCTGCGGCTTTATCCTCCTTGTAAATCTGAGCTCTTTAATTGGGTCGGGGTGGCAGCCCCGGCTCGGGGATTGCCGGCACCCGGGGGATGCACAGGGAGGGATGCTGAGCACAGCCTGGTCATGGGTCCGGCTCTTGGACACTACAGGATCTGATCCAGGCAGGGGGTGGAGGGTGCTGGGCCCCCCCAGGCTCACCCCACAGCTCAGCCGTGCAAAGTGCTCCTGCTCAACATTTTAAAAAGGATTTTTAAAATATATAAATATATATATATTCAAATAATATAATATAAACTATATTATATAGATAATATAATTAAATTTTATTATATATAGTTATATTATTATACGTTATTACAAATATAATATGTTATATATTTATATATTTATATATTTTTATTTATATATTTATTTATATATTTATTTATTTATATATATATACATACACACACACACACACATATATATATATATATATATACACACATATTGTTATATATATACTGTGTCAAAGGAAAAGGCTCTTCCCGCAGAGGAAGGCCAGGCACTGAACAGCCTCCACAGGGCAGTGGTCATGACATAAACTCTGCCAGAGTCCAAGGAATGCTTGAACAACACTCTCAGGCACATGGAGGTATTTTTAGAGCAGTTCTGTGCAGAGCCATGAGCTGGACTGGGTGATCCCTGCAGGTCCTTTCCAGCTGTGGTTCTGTGATAACCTTGTGTGGATGGGGATCACACCTGAACCAGAATCTGCATCTCCCTACAAATTCCAGCCTCTACTCTGAGCAGTCTGGGAAGGTGTTTCCCCAGATTTGGAGCCACTGAAGGACTTCAGAGGAATGCTGAGGCTACCTGGCAGCAGCTGTGAGATGTGCTTTGTGCCACAGTAACGTGTTAGCAGGTCCCCATCTCTTCACTTTGTTGTGGGCCTGTGATTTCAGATTTTGTTTTGTGAATTCACAGCATCATGGCCTGGAGGCTTCAGCAGAGAAATAAGAAATATGGTTAAAATTTAAAATTCCCTGCCAGTAAAAGGGTTTTCCTGAATATTATGCTGATGTCCAAGTGAAGGTTATTTGGGTTTGTAGGTGGAATTTCAGCAGTTGTTGCACTTCAGTTTCTTAACCAGAGGGAGGGAGAAGCCCCTTCTGTTGCCCATCTCCCTTTTGTGGGGGAGCTGCAAATGAGGAAGAAATGAAAAATCAGTCTGTAATCCTGAAAATCCTTTTCTCTTTGAACATCCAGATTGCCTCTCTTCTGGAGCTATCACCCTCTCTGACCATCGACTGGGCTGTTCTGCTGATGTCACTTCAGAGGAAATAAAAGGATGTGGTTTTGCTTTCTTTTTTTTTCATCCTGAAACGGTCTTAATAGCTCATCTCTGTGGATTAAATATCCAGGATAAATCTGCCTTTGGGGGACTTTATATCACTGTGCATAATCTATAGTTTTGCATATACCTCCTGGTATAAGGTGTATGATTGAAATTTCATCTCACCAATCAGTTTTCAAGACTATCAATACTGGAATTTTAGGTTTTACTAATTTTTGTCTTTTGGCTAATTTTAAGACTTCTATTTATGTTTAGTCTGGGATGTTTTTGAGAGTGCAAAAAAGCTCAGGGCTGGAAACGGTCACAACAAAACACAGTTCAAAAGTCATTTACATGGTTCCCCAGAGAAACCATGGAACAGGTTTTGGAACACATTTTCCAGAGAAGCTGTGGACGTCCCATCCCTGGGAGTATTAAAGACCAGGCTGGATGAGGCTTGGGGCAACCTGGGCTAGTGGAAGTTGTCCCTGCTGATGGGGTGGAATGAGATGAGATCCCCTCCTTAAAGATCCTTTCCAAGCCAAACCAGTCTGTGATTCTGTAATTCCGTGAAACCTCATCCTGCCACCTGGAGCCAGACCAGGAGGTGGAACAGCTCCAGGTTTGTGGAGGTGATCAGAAACACTCAGCTGCTCCCAGCAAAGTGCAGCAGGATGGAGCTGGAAACAGCCTGTGATGGAGCATCCCTGGAATACAAGAAAATTGGCTGAGGCTCCAGCTCTGCCTGGAGCGGGGAAGATGGGCAATGCCAGCAGGAATGGCAGCCCAGGCATTCCCAGGGGGAGGCAACTGAGCCTCCTCTTCCAAGCTCTGCTCATTGCTAAACCACAACACCTCTCTCCTCTTGCATTTTTTTCATTTGCTTCATGTTTATTCTGGCCCTGAACAGCTTAAGCCTCACTCCAGGCACAAAACCAAGTGACTTCCCTCTTGTTCTGTTCTTACCTGCCCTGGGATACAGAGACCAAGTCCTTAAGGAAAATACACCACACTTTATGTTGGCTCACTCAATACTAAAAAAAGACCCACAGAAGACCCCCTTCCCACACAGCCAAATTTTACAGCCCAGGAGCAAACGTTCCCCTCACCATCTCTAGGGATGTGGAGGGATTTTATTTATTGTAGCAGACAATTCATTAACTGTCAGGATCAGGGGGAATGGATTAATTCAGTTAGAGGAACCTGGGGGTATAAAAGCACAGGTAAGTCCTGTTAGTGCTTCTCAAAATACCTGGAACTGCAGAGAGCCACCGAACAATTCCAAGGAATCGCTTCCCAAGGCAACCACTCACCAATCGTTTGGACACATTCAGAAAATAATTCACTTAACGGCGCTGTTTCAGGGACTTCCTTGAATCCAAGGTCAGCCTTTCCTTTGATTTCAGTTTGTTCTGGATCAGGACCCCCAGCACAGCAGCCCTTGGATGTGTGTGAGCCCAGGTTCTCCTCACACAACCCCACCACACCCTGGCTGCAGCCGAGCACCCGTGGGGAGCTCGCTTGGCTCCTGGCTTTGGTGAAACATGAATTTCCTCTTGGCTCTGCTCTGCGCATTTGGATTTTGTGCAGCCCAGCCCTTCCCTCCCAGGCCTGGGAGGAATCTGCAAGAAGAAATGGGATGTCAGGAAGAGAAACTCTTCCAGTGCTGAGGGTTGGCTTTTCCATGGCAGGCGCGGGGCTGGGAGCTGCCCGCTGCTCCTGCGAGCTTCCCCGAGCAAATGTCAGCTCCCTGCTCCATCAGGCCTTTACCTTTACAGCTTCAAGGAAATGACAGCTCCGAGCTGTTGCTTTGCAGGAGGGAATAGTGCAGGTCACATCCTCGGCTAATGCAAAATGGCATAATGAAATGCTGATTGATACCCGCCAGTAGCCTGGCTTGCTTGTTAGCTACGCAAATGCAGGTAAAAATCCTTGTTAATCTCAAATTTCAAAGCCTTGGTGGCCCTTGATTCGTGGAGGGAAGGTGCATCCACAGTGTGCAGCTACAGGTGGCCTCTGTCCTTCAACAGGGAAGCTTTGAAGAGATTTAAATACTGACGGCAAGTGCCAATGCCATCCTGAGAAATTAAAGGGAAACCAGGGAGGTTGTGCTTGGAAAACCAAAGGAAGGACACCCCAGCAGTGCCTGGTTGTGTGGTCGTGCAAGCCTCACTCTGGAGCTTATGTGTTTCCAGATTTTCTCAGGTTGGCTGAGTTTCTTTCAAAAGGAGCACCTGCAGGTCTCCCGTGGGAGGCAGCCTCCCTTCTCCAGGCAGGATGTGAGCACAGCTCCCCAGTGCCAGGGAAAACGCTGCTGCTTGGAGGAGTGACCACCTTTGAAGCCCAGTCAAATTCCCGTTCAAACAGGAATCTGGGAGTTCCTTTGAAGAATAAACACAAGCTTAGGAAGGAGAACCAGCGTTGCTCCATTACCAACCCTTTTGCCTCGGTGTTCCTTTTTCCATGGGAAGTATCAGCACTTTGTGGTCAAGCTCATTATTTGCTCTGTACAAGAGCGGGGTGTTTCAAGCCAGGGAATGAGCTCTGCTCCTCGTTCAAGTCATCAAAGGGCCGAGTATTCCTACTGATATTTAATACATTTCATCTCCATCTTTCAATGCATACATTGAAGTATACTGTGTCTTTAAAAAAACCCCTCAGCTTTGCCTGTTAATTTAGCTCCCCCCACACAGTCTCATTTACTGTTATCTATTTTTATTCTCACTGGGGATTAGGTAAGCAACTCGCAGTATTTCCAGCTGTCCTTTTAGCATCACTATTTGAAAACTGTGTAGACCACAAAGAACATAATTACAAAAACAAATTGCTGGTACAACTGTTCTGCTAATAAGTAGGGACCTGTTGTAAGTCTGAAACTTAGAAAGACCATTTCAGACTTCTGTTTTCATTAAACTGTGGTTGCCGAGAGCAGATATAATTGCATTTCTTTTCTTTTTAAAGGCTCTGGGTTACCTGGAGTAATTTGTATATTGCTTTTTTTTCCTCTGGAAGTCCAAATCAGTTCTCTCAATGGAAAACATTACATAGGAGGGGTCATTCCACAAGTGGTTTGCATTAGTGCAAGAATTGCACTCGTGTACTAAGATGTTTAAGCACCTACAAAGTTGTCGCCAACCATCTGCACTGCTGGTAGCACTAAATCAGCCAGGCCCGTATGCAAAGCCAGAGTAATTTATCTGTCAGGTAGTATTTCATTTAAAACATATCCCTGTAAAATATGAAATACTTAGAGGCACCCACTTTCCTCTTTGAATCTGACGTTTTCCATTACTGCACGGGCAAAATTGTCTTTTTAATGGAGCAAGGAAAGCTTTGTGTGCTGGGGCTCTGGCATTAGGAAAGGGGCTTCAGTTTGCATTATGTTAATGGGCAATTATCAGTGCAGGGAAAATGAGGGATGTTGTAGGAGTGTGTGTTTGGGGCTGCCTCTGCTCTGCTCAGGGCTGGGATGCTGCTGGACCAGGTGGGATTTTCTCCTGTGACTCCCTGTGATCCAAACCCAAACACAGAGAAGCCAAGGTGCTGCTTCATAGCCCTGCAGAGAAAGCCAGGTGAGCTTCAGGAGGCTTGAGTTTAATCTTTCACTCAGATTTATGTGAGGAACCCTCCTAAGTCTGGAAATACCCAGCACTGTTTTGCCATTCCCCAGGATCTGTGGGACTTACAGGATCCAGCACCAACCTGTTTATTTTTACAGTTCATGCTCCAAATTGTTTATGCAGAAAATCTGAGCTGGGGGTGGGTGGGTGGATGGAGAAATAATCTCATTTTGTCCTCTTCTTCCCTTTCTGCAAGGTACAGTGTTAATAAAACATTTTCAATAAACAAACTAACCAGCCCTAAGTTGCTGCTTTTAATATAAGACACAAAGTCTCGGTATGATTTTTCCAGATTCTGCACCTGATTAATGCCATACCACTTTGGCTGAATTTATGTTCAGGGAAAGTGCAGGGTGTATTTCCTTTGCAAACAGAAACAATATGTGCAGGCTCCTTCCCTTACCTGCACCAGATGCCCGGGAGAGGAGGAGGAGGAGCAGGAAAATCTCAGTTGGGGTGGAGGCAGAGTGCCCAAAGTCGGGGGACAGGGGATTTATTTAGGTTTATTTAGGTTTATTTATTCAGGTTTTGCCATTCCACAACCAAAAGTTCCACACTGCTGGGAGTGAAGCACTCAGACTGAAGAGAAGCTAATTTTAGAAATATGAAAATATGAACAAATAATTCAAGTAGCTGGAGAAATGGAATATGTGTTCACAGCAAAGACAACTGAAGTCACCAAACCCCCATAATTTTATATATTTAATAGTTTCTGATTGTACCAGAAGGCACAGTTAGTTCAGGATTGGATATTTAAAGACAGGTGCTGTTACAACAAGGATATTGATAATTTCACAATAATACTCTTAGCAGTGATAAAACAACATTCACCTCTGCTCCATGTCTGATAACGTAATTATACATAAATTATCATATTCAATGCATTGAAATTGAAAACTGAGGTCTTGTCACAGTGACAGAAAAATCTCTTTTAGGATTTGAAGCCAGGACAAGACCCAGAATTTCAAAAAATTATACAAATGTTCTTTTTAAATAAATTAAACCAATCCAATCTTTGTGTTTAAGATGTTCATATACATGAAGAGCAAAGCTTGCTGGAATGAAGAATTCTCAATTTTAATAGATGTGGGTTTCTCCTAAAAAACTCAGCTCCCATCTTCAGCTTTGAAGCCCATTTTCAGCTGAGAATAAAAATGATGAATTTGGTAATTTACGTCTGGCCAGAATCAGGAATAGTTAAGGTTGGAAGGGACTTCTGGAGATCCTCCAACCCAACCCCCAGAAGAAATGGAGGAAACCTGCACCTGCTCATGACATGGAGCTGATCAAATCCCAGAGCCATGGAATGGTTTGGGTGGGAAGGGATCCCAAAGCCCACCCAATGCCACCCCTGCCATGGCAGGGACACCTTCCCCTGTCCCAGGTGCTCCCAGCCCCAATGTCCAGCCTGGCCTTGGGCACTGCCAGCCAGAGAACACCATCAGATACGAGAACCTCACACCCAGCCATACCTCTGGAAAAGGATATTTCCACTCTTTCTTTCCAGGGAATCATGGAAACAGCAGAACATTTCTCAAAGCAGACCCTGGCATAAAAATGTTTGGGTGCATAAATTTGTTGCTCTGATACTCCATCTCAAAGCCTTGACTCAAAGCCTTTCTGCCCTATTTCTCTCTTCCACCAAAAAAAGGAGATTTCCAGGAAAAGTCTGTGGGCTGCAAGGGAGGTTAGACCCGAGTGCTCCCTTCCACTGCTGGCCTAACTTTTAAATCAATTTTTAATTGCATGAAAAGCCGCCCTCATCCCTTTTGATTACATCCTTCTATCGCCCTCAGAACGGCAGCATCTGAATATCTTATTAATAAAAGCTATTTTGGAAAATAAAACTCCTTTGGAATATATGAGGATTAACACTATATATAGACCACGATGGCTTAAAAGAGATTGTTATGGTCTATTGTGCAAATACATATTTACTAGAGCTTTTGAAATACAGATCATGCAAATATGTATTCAGGGACTTTTAAAAATGCAGATTATTGACCTGACAGATCATAAAGGCTCCTTTGAAACCATTCTGGGTTACAGTATCATGTAAATACTTATTTAGGCAATTTTTAAAAATCTTTGCAAGTACAGTCAGTGAAAACCCTCATGGAAATAAATGTTTTTCTCACCTGACAGCCACGGTGAGTTTGAAAGTTAAATACCTGCGTCCCCTACATTTAGAAAATCCAAGTCTGTCCTATCTGAGGATGGCCAAGATGTATCCCATGGGGTACAATAGCACCTGTCAGGGAGGTGCTGATCAGCCCAGGGCTGCAGAATAATTCAGATTTTTTACAATCACCTGATGAGCTGGGTGTGCAGCTCCTTACCCTGGAATCACAGAATCCCAGCATGGTTTGGGTGGGGAGGGACCTCAAACCCATCCAGTTCCTCCTCCTGTGATGGGCAGGGACACCTCCCACTATCCCAGAATGTACCAAGTCCACCCTGGCCTTGGACACTTCTCTGGGAAACTTCTAATAGGGGATGGTGATAAAATATTTTATAACAAAGAGAGAAAAATGAACATTCCTCTTTTACAGGCCACGTACAGCCAGTCAGGTAAGTGCAACATCCAGCAGCACCGGCTGGATTTCAGCTGGTCATTTTGGGAATAAAAATTGTATTTATTAGCAATTTCCTGAACCAATTGATACTCTCAGTTTTCCACAGATCCCTTATTATTCAATATTACATCAATAATATAGTGGCACTGGTTAATTTGAATTCCTGTGCATGACTAAGAAAGTAAGAGCAGCTTTCTGGATGCCTGACTTGTAGCACAGTGGTTGTTATGTTTTGTTATGTGTTACAACAACGCCGTCTTCCAAGAATTTGTGAATGTGTGTGAAACTGATTGTGCCAGGTGATTGGAATATTCCTGGAGCACAGACACTGCCTTGATGAATAGTGGTGTAAATGCTCCAGCAATTTTGCACATAAATGTGTCAGCTCTGGTCTACATAATGGAGAGAGGTCCTTTCATGGACTGGATAAAAGCAGGTTTATGAATCATGGAAAAACATGGGGAAAAAACATGTTCTGTGAATTTTCTTTGGAAAGTCCAGGAAAAAAAAAGAAACCAACAAAAAAAACCCCACCTGGAATCTGGCCAGAGCATTTTAGTGCTCTTTTGTCATTCTGCTGGTTGAAGAGAGCTGTTCATGGTGATTAACAAGGGTGTGCACATTTGGGGTTTTTTAAGATACAACTACAAACAAAAGGTAGTAAATTTAATTTTCATTAGGGTAGAATTACTGTTCTCTTACTCGGGGCAGGAATAGACATTAACAAAAACTCCTTGTTACTTTCTCTCTGCAGATCTGGCTTCTATTTGCCTCGGCTGGAGGAAGGTTTGACTGAACATTCACGATTCAACCAGGCACCATAAAATCCCCTGCAAGAAAATTTACTGTAGGTATAAAGTAAATCACATAAGGGCTGTGCACGCTCATTTACCAAACACAGCCTCGTTCCATTGTACCAGCAACAGCTAAGGGGTGCACCTTGTGCATGCCCCGTTTTTAATGGTATTTGCTGGAATTTGGAGGGTTTAAGACAGAGGAAGTATCTTATGGTGTTATAAACAGAGCCATGCAGGAAAAGCAAAATTTTCACGACTGGTTCTCAATATTAAAACGGTTTTGGGAGTTTTGAAGTCAGTTTCTGTGATTTTTTTTTTCCTCAGGTAATTCACAGGTATGGGAAGGATAAATATTCCTTATGGCAGAGCTGTGGTGGACTGAGACCGGAGGTTCAGCGCTGGCCAGAAACCTGAACTCTCCTTCAGAAACACCAGGATGGAATGCCAGAATTGTTTAGGCTGGAAAAGACTTTCTCAGATCATCAAGTTCAACTGTTCCCCAGCAATGCCACCACTGCCCCATGTCTCCAGGTGCCACATCCACACAGGTTTTAAATCCCACCAGGGATGGGGAGTCTACCAGTGCCCTGGGCAGCCCCTACCAGGGCTGGGCACCCTTTCAGTCAAGAAATTTTTCTAATATCCATCCTGCCCCTGCCCTGGCCCAGCCTGAGGCCGTTCCCTCTGCTCCTGTCCCTGTTCCCTGGAGCACAGCCCGACCCCCCGGCTGTCCCCTCCTGGCAGGAGCTGTGCAGAGCCACAAGGCCCCCTGAGCCTCCTTGGCTCCAGGCTCAGCCCCTTCCCAGCTCACCCAGCTTGTCCTCATCACACTTGTGCTCTAGTCCATGATTCTAAAGAGAACTTTAGGAACAAAAGCACAAAAAGGCAGCAGGTACCACGTGTGCCATCACTTGTTTGGGAATGGGAAGCAGAGCTAGGAAGAAGCCCCTTTCATCAGGGATGGAGCCTATCCATCCAACCTGGTCCTGGGGCTTCAACAGGAGGCAGAGAGAGGGGGCAAAACACAAACGAGCTAATTAGCCTAATCACAAGGCCATCCTCAGTCACCCTTCTCTGGGTAAATCCACGCCAGCAGCAGAATTAGGGGATTTAGGGAAAACTGATCCTGCAGCAGGGCCATAAACAGAGGAGTGCACCTGAAGTAGCCGTGGCCCCTGGAGAGTGCTGGGGGAAGTGAGAACCTGGTTACTGCGAAGACAAGTGACTGTGAAATCCTGCTTTATTCTTCCTGCCATAAAAGAGTTTTAGTTCCTCAAGGCAGGGTTTGAGGGAGCAGGGACAGGACAGCACCTGTGCCCTGTGTCCCCACTGGGGACAGGCACTGTCACACGGCCACAAATCCTTCTGGGAAACTGCAGCAGGGGTTTCAGGAGCTGGGAAGGCTCTGGGTTTGTGCCTCTGTGAGCTGATGCTGTGTCTGACCCCGATACCCCCAGCCCTGTTTTGCACGTGGATATTCCTGGTTCTGCTGACAGGGCAAGGAGGGATGGTTTAAAGCAAAGGGATGTAGGGTTGGGTGGGATGGTGGGAAGGAATTGTTCCCTTGGATGGTGGGAAGGCCCTGGCACAGGGGTTTGGAACTGGATGAGCTTTAAGGTCCCTTCCAACCCAAAGCATTCCAGGATTCTGTTCTTATAAGGAATAAAGTCAACCTGCACAGGAAGCAGTATTTGGACAGTGGGGAAATATTTAAAGGATACAGAGCTCTGCAAGGAACATCTCCATCAACCTCTTGATCTTCCTCTCCTTGCCTCAGCTACCTAAATGTTTACACAAGGGGTGGATATTCAAATTTCATCAGAGAAAGTAAAAAAAAATAAAATCCAAAAATGCTGTTATCTTACAAAGTTGTGGTTAAACCAATTCTACTCTTTGTGGTCTTGACTCTCCCCCAGCTGAAATGAGTGATTTCCCTTCCATTAAAGTTAATGCTATGAATCAAACCCTTACCTGTGAAATATAAAAGTTCACGAGTTTGATGCTAAAGAGGTTTTTTTTAAGAGGCAAGACACAGAATTTCTCATATCTCTGGTATCTTCACTTTTATTCATTGATTACAGGTATTTTTTAAGATTAATAAGGAATAAACAAAAGTCTCTAAAAGTGTACCCAAGCATCAGGAAAATAGAAAATCACGTTTTTAATTTATCCAGCACAGCTTCTGAAAAACTCCTCCCAACTTGTGCCTCAAATGTGTCCACTTTCCTTCCATATCTGATCTCAAATAACCTTGGAGGTTTCACACAATGCAGAGGAACCCCAGAAAATAATAAAGGTATTTGGTGAAATACTGCTTAGTCTCTGGGATAAACCTGGAGCACTGCCTTGTATAGCTAGAGGCTTATTTTTAGATCCTCCAGAGAATTTGTGTGCAAAAGGTGAAAGAGAGAAAGAGAGAGGAAGAACAATTTAAATCATCATAACTTCATAAACCAGAATTTTGGGTAAGATTATCTAATAAAATGCAGCTACAAATGCATTTACAATTAAAATGGCTTTATTGTGATTTTAAAGCCTTTACCTAAAAACGAATAAACAAAAAAGTGTTTGCTTTGCATTAGCTCCTCCAAGAGGCCAGAACTGTTAAAAAATATATTTAAAAAGTTAATGAATGTGCCTATTTTAATAAATTATTGGAATGGTCAGTCCAAACCCAGACCCTTTTCTCCTTGGGGAATGGGATGGCTCCTCTGGAGAGGGTTTGGGAGGGAGCTTGGCCATGGGGAACTCATCAAAATGTGAGCTCAGGGGCCAGCCCTTCCCCTGGGAGAAGGGAAGGAGAAGGAACAAAGCACCCATCAGGGACTTGCCCAGGTGCTGCCACCACAGGCCAGGGCTGAAACCCGACCAGTGGATGGGGCAGAAGGGAAACAAGTTCAGGACATTGACAAAATTTAATTTATTTAATCCTTTCCTTTCCTTTCCTTTCCTTTCCTTTCCTTTCCTTTCCTTTCCTTTCCTTTCCTTTCCTTTCCTTTCCTTTCCTTTCCTTTCCTTTCCTTTCCTTTTCTCCCTTCCTTTCCTTTTTCTCCCTTCCTTTCTCCCTTCCTTTCCTGAAGGGCCAGGAGGGAGCAGACTGGGTGGGAAAGGAAGTATATTTTACAGCACTTTCATTACTCAACTTGATGAGAGCTAATAAAAATTCTTAATTGAAAATAAGTACCTTAATGACAATATCATAATCAGGAGTTATATTTCCTATTTATTTCAATATAAAATACCTTCTTTCTGAATGAAATTATTCTGAGCCGTTCTCCTTATTGGCTCACACATTAGGAAGATAGTAAATACAGCTTTAAGTAGAATCACCTGTTCTTGGTTTTTCACTCCAACTTTTGCTTTCTGTTGCTAAAACCAATATTAGATACTTTCCTAATTGTTATTGAAACATATACAGGCCCTTTCCCATATCTTTATTTGGCTTTTCAGTGTGGAGTCAGCATTTAATCCAAGCATTTGTGACATGGTTAACACCCACAATCATTTCCTGTTATGCCTCACACTGACTAGAGTGGGCTGCTGTATATTTTCCAACGCCCACTCTGCTGTCTTTACAATCAGATTATGCCATTAGACATAGACAATGAATCACTGTAATTGTTCTAATATGGCCAAACTGCCAGCAAAGATTAACCCTTTCTGGGGATTCTGTAGTTAATTCTGTGTGGACCTGTGGTTACAAGGTGCTAAGAGGCTTTGGGGGTTTAAAACTGGGGAAAGGTTCATTTTAGTTCACAAAATACCCTTTAAAGTGCTGGGTTTGGCTTCTGTAGAATGGCTGAGGAGTCCAAGCAAAGACAAAGAAGAAGTAATTAATAACAATAAAAAATGAGGGGGAGCTTCTTCAGGAGGGGAAGCAGAGGGGCAGCTCTGGGAAGTTTAAATTATAAAGCAATGCCAGGACTGAGGGAATGGCTGGAGTTGGGTCAGGGAGGGTTAGAGTGGATTTCAGGGAAAGGTTCTTCCCCAGAGGGAGCTGGCACTGCCCAGGGAATGGGCACAGCCAGAGCTCCAGGAGCCTTTGGACAATGCTCTCAGTGGGAATTTTGGGGTGTCTGTGCAGGGCCAGGAGCTGGACTCGATCCTTGTGGGTCCCTCTCAGCTCAGGATACTCTGTGAATCAGTGCTTTTAATCAAAAGAATTCCTAGGGTGGAATTTTGAGGACGACAGCTCCAAGAAGAGAGAAGAGTGTCGGAGCGTTTGCGCATTTGGGGTTGGACAAAAAGCTCATTTTGTGCTTCTTGGAGGGTTTTCTTGAGGCTGTAAGGAAGGCACCAAGCCAAGCATCTGGTCCCCGTGTCCCACCCCAGTTAGGAGGCTATTAAATGACTCTTTACACACACATTCCTGTCAGCACACCGCAAAAATGATCCAAGGATACGTCCTCCCAACACCCCTTTGTTCCAGCTCGCAGTAAATGGGCTCCTGATCAAAGTGAGGCGAGCACTAATTGGAAATCAAAAGTCCATTAGCATTGGAAATGCCATTTCTACAGCGGGCTGGAGAGTTTTTTTGCAAATAATTTGTTTAGGCCCCAAACTAACCATCATTAAATGAATGAAAGTCTCTATACGGACACCTTTTGACATTAATTTAGGCTGGTAATGTATCAGATTAGAGTTTAATATGAAATTCTGACTTGAGTAATTAAAATCTTATTACTTAAGTGGATATTCTCCGTTTAATGGGGATGCAGGGAATCAGTTTGCCCTGTTCTACCCTTAGTCAATAGTGAGGAGTGAACCCAAAGCAGGAGGACAGGGATAAGATCAGGCACCAAGGATGCTGGGCCCATCTCTCACCCAGTTTTCACAGCAGTTGAGGATACACAGTCACCTTTAAAATGTTCATTTCTTCTATTCACAGAATCCGGTAAAAGTAGCTTCTTGAATAAAATATGCAAATTATAAGCATATCTAGGAGAAAAGAGGGGAAAAACTCACTTTTTAATTTTTTTTTTTTTAAATTTTGTACTGAGAACTCTGCAAGACTACCAGGAGGGAGAAAAAAAAAATCAAAAAAAAAGAAGAGTAAAAACCTAATAATTAAATATAGGGGAAATGAACCTGGCTGTCCCAAACAGGGAAAATGTGGACAAAAATATAACGAAGAAAACATGAAATTCCAGTGCCATCTATGGGAAATATATGTATACATAGAATTAAGGGAGGCACTGATGCAGAAAACAGAATTATTTTAAAGCCAAGAGAAATCTTGGAAAAAAGTCACAGAGTAGTGAAGGTTTTAAGCACTGAGTTTAGGTAAAAATCCATGTGGCTGTGACAAAGAAAGTGCAACTGAGCCACTCAAACCAGTTTTGGACCAAAACTGGTTTGCTGATGGGCAACACCACTGTCCAGCTGGGATTTGCTGGTCTGAATCTCCAGCAAAGCCAAGGTCCCAGTGTAGAACATTGAATTTCCACATGGGATATGGAATGCTGTGCTCCTGCATGGGGTCTCCAGGTCTGGCCTCTCAAATTCCTAATATTAAAATATAATAATATATTCCCATTATAATATAATGGGAATGTGCATGAACAACATCTGACTCAGGAGTGGGGAATCCAGCCTGCTGCATGTAATGTGCTTTAGGAACTTTTGGGATGAAAGTGCCTTATAAATGCCAGATAAAGCATCATTACTTTCACTTCAGCTTTTACAGCTTTGGCAAAAGCGTTCCTGTCAGGATGAAACTTGGCCTGCTTCTCCTGGGTTTGGGAGGGAATCTTTTTTTCCCAAATCTGAGGAATCTGGTTTGGCTGAATTTCAGTTCATTTAATGCAAAAAGGTTGAAAACATTTGACACCGAGACCTTTTTCTGAACTCAGCTCAAATCAGCTTTGTCTTGAAATGCCAAATCTGGTGAGCTCTTGCTCAGCTCTTTTTTGGAAGATTTTCCAAAAAGAAAAAAAACCTTCTCCTTCATTTCTCAATAACATATGTCCCACTTGCCATTCTTAATCTATTTTCTCAAATAATTCACTACTGTTGGTAGATATGGTATTTTTACACTTCAGACTGAACAACAGATATTGAAATCTGCTTAAATGATATTTGAAAAGCAGCTTGCAAAAAAGACACCCCATCATCCAGTGTCCCATCCAATCACAGGGAGCCATGGCACTGCACTTGATCCAAGATTGTGGAAATCAATGTTGGGACTTGTTTCAACTGCAATCAGCTGCTGGCACACGTAAAATGAGGCACAAGAGGTCCTGAATTTAGTGGATTTTTTAACTCTTTGTTGGAGGAAGAAATATGAGTGACTGAGGGAGCTGGGAAGGGGCTGAGCCTGGAGCCAAGGAGGCTCAGGGGGCCCTTGTGGCTCTGCACAGCTCCTGCCAGGAGGGGACAGCCGGGGGGTCGGGCTGTGCTCCAGGGAACAGGGACAGGAGCAGAGGGAACGGCCCCAGGCTGGGCCAGGGCAGCTCAGGGTGGGCACAGCAGGAATTTCCCCATGGAAAGGGAGCTCAGGCCTTGGCACTGCCCAGAGAGGGTTGGAGTGCCATCCCTGCAGGTGTCCAAGGAATCTCTGGATGTGACACAGGGTTGTGATCTTGTTGACAAGGTCGTTTTTAATCAAACTCTTACAACCTTAATGGTTTTATGATTTAACGAAAATTATATTTGGAAAGGAGGGAGAATTTAAAACAATATACAAATGTATGTGTGTGTGCCTGTGTTTATGTACAAATAAAAATATACATGAACAAAACAGCCAGAAGCATCTTTGGAAGGCAATAAACTATTTACTGTTAGAGAACCACTATTCCCAGTACACCCAGCAGAGCTCACCAGGGAATTTTGAGGAGCAAACACAGCACTGTGCATATTTTTGCAGTGCTGCAGTGGAGCAGGAACACCAAAAATGACATGGCAAATGCTGCTCTACAGACCAGATTATCCTTGGAAAGGTGTTTGAATTGCCATGGGAAGCTGGGAGGGCAGCCCAGAGCCACCATCCAGGCACAGGGCAGGAGAAGATGAACAGGGATGAAACAAAACAGAGACCAGAAAGGAAGAGGAAGGAAGTTGGTGGACAAAACCTCAGCCAAGTGGGATGTTGAGGACAAAACAAGAAACCCTGGACTTTCTGGCACGTACCCTGAAATTAAATATACTGCTGGCATTTCTAACTGGCTCTCACAAGGGCTTGGACATCACAAATTTTCTTACTGAGATAGAAAATCTGGCTCAGGAAAACGGGATAGACATGTTTTATTTTTTTTCCCCCCCTTGATTTTGTGTTAAAGACATAGATTGACCATGTAAGAATCACCTTAGTGAAGTTGTGAATGATTTACGACACGAGCAGCCCTGGAGAAGTGCGGGGAGCAGGGACGGGAAGTGCCGTGCTGGTTTTTGTTCTACACAGCTCAGCCAGAAAAATCCATTAAGTCCAGGCACTCAAAAAGGACAAAATCTCCTCGACACTTGTGTGTTTTTTCTCCTTTTACTGCTGTCCTCAGCAACAGGACCCTTTTTTCAATGTGTTAGACAATGTCTGTCCTTCCCTTCTCTGGGCTCACCTGCTGATGAGCCACATCCCCCACTAACACAAACTGATGTCTCTGAGAGTTTATGGTGCTTTTTAACACAGAAAACAGAAAGTTCCTCCCATCTCTCTGTAGGTAATTCTCAGTCCTCCTGAAGTAGCTGCTAAACATCCTGGCTTTGCTGCTGTTACCAGTGCAGGATATAAGCAAACACAGAAAGGGCTCAAACGGCCAGAATTAAAAAATCACATGGTTGAAGTGATCAATATGGAGGATTGTCACACTCCTCCAGCATTTTAAACACACACAATAATGGTAAACCATTTCACTGTCACACTTGCATGTGCATCTGGGTGCACACTGAACCACTGCTGGAATATTCCCAGTTTGCCTATGAAGGCTCAGGGCTAACACAAGGAGTGTGGGTGTCTCCATTCCTCTGGAGGGCAATTGGCCTTGGCTGCTTGGGAGTGACTTTGCTGGAATGAGGACTGGGGGAATCTCATCCAGGAGCCTGTGGACCACAGAGAGCTGATCCACAGCATGTGCTAGTTGACAGGTCCCTGCAGATCATCCCACATGTTTTGGAGGTGGACCTGAGGAGCAATAGGATAAGAGGAAATGGTCTCAAGTTGCAGCAGGGGAGGTTTAGATTGGATTTGGGGAAAATTTCTTCATGGAAAAGGTTGTCCAGCCCTAACACATCTGCCCCAAGCAGTGCTGGGGTCCCCATCCCTGGAGGGATTTAAAATCCATGTGGATGTGGCACTTGGGGACATGGGGCAGTGGTGGGGAAGAGCGGACTCAGTGATCTTGGAGGTTTTTTCCAACCAAAACAATTCTGGGATTCTATGATTTAAGGTCAGTATTTGAGAGAAGAGACAGTAAAAATGCTAAACATCCTGGTGTGAAATTTTAAATCAATCTACTGCTGCGCAAATAAAGAAAAGTGACAACCAGAATGGGTCAGCACAGGCAGAAGATCTGTCTCTCTGCTGGGCTGTTTGGAGTCCACAGCCCCCTCAGTGGGATGGGTGAGAGGGAAAGGAAGCACACAGATGAGTAGGATGGGGGCTGAGGTGGAACAGGGCCTGGCCAGGGGCACACAAACCATCCATACTCCAAAATGAGCATTCCCTTCCTCTTCCTAACTCCTCTGACCGCACCAGATGCAGGGGCAGGACAAAGGAAAGCCTGTGCTGCCTCATCAGCTGGTGAGGAGAGCTCTGAGAAAGGGCAGGAGCATTTTGTCTTAGTGAAAATAGAAAGTAAAATTGTGCATGAACCACTTCCATGTGAAAGGTAAAACTAAGAGTTAAAACTTAGAGGGAAATGAAATAAAGAAAAGCTTCCAAACACTAAATGAAAGGCTTCTTATATTCTATCTGTCCATGTTTTCTGATGAGTGCCTGCATTGCATCTTTTGGGAGAGGAGGGGTATTTTCTCAGATTCCTGGAAAAAAGGTCTATTTTATAATTAGTAAAAGGAAAGGAAAAGGTCAATCATGACAAACAAGACATGCCTATGATTTTCAAGTCTGCTGAGTTTAAGTGTCTTTTCTGGTGTATAGATGGCATTAAGGGAATATTTTTTTACCTTTTTCTTCAGAGCTGAGTTGCAGAGGTCATGGCAAACCAGAGCTAGGGCTATTCAAAATTATGTTCATGCTTATAAACTATCTTGACTGCTATAGGCTTTGCTATTTTCTTTAGAGACAAAACATACCCTCACACTCACTCGTCAGTATGTAGTGGAGCAATCTCAGGAGCCTGAGCTTTGTTTTTCTTTTAATTTTATTTGAAACTCTTCCAAATCCTGGAAGGGTTTCAAATCTGAGAGGGGTCTTACCCAAGGACTCATTTTTAAAGCAGAGTCATACAGTGCAGCGTTCTCTCTCCTGGATGTTATGTAAATGTTAAACTCAGCCATCAATGCAGTGGGACAGGCTTTAGCCACTGTCTCAGCAGTATTTCCAGTAAAGACCTTCACTGTCACCCACCTGTCCCCTGGTCCCAAACCCTGTCCTTCTGCTTCTCCCTGGGAACACCTGGGTAGTCCAGAGGTAACAACACTTTGATGGTCTCCTTTGGCATAACACTAAAAAAAAAATACTTTTTCAAAGCAAAATAATGGGAAGAGAAGTGAGAGAGAAGAGCAGTTCATGCACTACAGCAGCAATGGCAACACTCCCCAGGAATTTTCACAGTACAGCTAACTGCAATTTTTGCTCCATCTGAAAATATTGATTGTTGGATTCTTTATTAAATATTGGAGGTTGATGAGTAAAATGGAATGTTTTTAAGACTGGTATAGATTGTATTATACCAGATAGTGTGATACAGATAATGGAATGAATAATGCCCATCCCATTCCACCCCTGCCATGGCAGGGACACCTTCCACTGTCCCAGGCTGCTCCAAGCCCCATTCAGCCTGGCCTTGGGCACTTCCAAGGGGGAAGCCACAGCTGCTCTGGGCACCCATCCTCACAGGGAACAATTTCTTCCTAATCTCTGATCCAAACCCACCCTCCTTCAGTCAAGGCCATTCCTTTGTCCTTTCACTATACGAACTTACGAACTACATGAACCTATCTTTTCCACCTAGATATAATATTATATCCTAAAAGGGGCATAAATCATAATACTTTCTGGAGTCTCTTTCATGCTAATGTCCCATTCTCTGAGCATCCACAGGACTTGCATCCCAAAGCTGCTCCCTTGTCCCCTGCTTGCAGACCTGTGGTTCACCACCAGTCCTTCATCTCCAGTAGGACACCTCAACTCTTCAATTTTCAGGATGTGCTGAGCTTGCTTTTCCAGCACAGTTCCAGGGATGGACAAACAGAGCTGTACAATATCCTCTAAGTCAATGTCCAGTCTCTGCTTACAAGTGCTCTGGAGCACAGTGAAACAGCAGACAGTTTTTCCTGCAGCACTATCATCCCATTTTACAATCCTTCACTCACTTCATGTACCAAATGTAACATTGGCAGAGAACGAGAGAAACAAAATCATTTAATTCTGTCATCCTGCACCACTGTCATCAAATGAGAGATTGGAAAGGAGGTCAATAGCAAAGGTACAATAGCAGCAGTGCTGAAATATTTTGGATTATTCCTCTATGATACTGTGTTGTTTTCCAAGAGGGAAGTGAGGGCAATGTGTGTGAGAAGACCATTAGAAAGGAAGAAAAAAACCATCAGGAAAGATCAATGCTTGACTGAGCTATTTTATTAAATTCCCCCTGGATTTAGTCCGAGACTTAAGGCATGATACGATCAGAGCAGATTGCCTTGGGTTATTCCACTCTGAAGTTGTCCATATATCTGACATTGGTCATGACATATTTAATTTGAACTGGAAGTTCAGATTTAATGGTTGAATTCAAGTGGAACGGGGAGCAGAGAACCAAGTCGGGACTTACTGTCCATGACTATTGCTGCTCACCTCCCTCACCAGGCATTAGTGCTGTGGGGGGGACCTGGGAAGAGCCCAGTGCTCCCTGAACAGCCTTGGATGCAGGGTGAAAATCCCAGGAATGAGTAGCAGGACCCAGAGTGGTTTCCAAGGGTGAGCTCACCCTACCAAAACCTCTGTGTGATGCATTTTGCAGGAATGAGGTGAAACTTTGGCTTCTACAGTGCCAACAGGAATTTTACTACTGAGTGTAATGGCATTATCCCTGATGTGAAATCCCCAGGAAAAACAAAACAAAGCAAAACAAAACAAAGGGAATATTTCCAGGCTGCCTGGTTCAACTGCTTTCTCATTCCCAGTGAAATTTTATTTCGATGCAAGGAAATAATTTTGTCCACTGGTTACTGTACCAAACAGCTGTTGCTGTTCTATCCCAACTGGCTGGCTTTAAGGGTATTTTAAATATTACGCTGGGCAAGATTTAGCACATAAACACTGTTATCTACTGAAAAATGAGAATCAAGTTCTTATGAACACGTTACCCTGTGTCAAAATAGCATCAGCAGAGCAGAACTGAAGGTATAATTAGGAGCAGAAATCCTGTTAGTAGCAGAATTTAGCCTTAGCAAGAGTATTTCTAGACTTACTTTCTCTCACCACACATTTTCCAGCCCCAGTTATGATCAGCCTAATAGGCACTGGTAACATCTTGCACTGACCTTCCCACAGTGCAAAAGTCAGCAGTGCCAAGTCTTTTCCAATGCTTGGGAGGACCCTGCTGGCTCCTGCGTTTATCTGGATTCAGTGGGGTTTGACCTCTCCATGAAATCATTATGGAAACAAATCCATGTGCATTCCCTCCACAGCCAGCAATAAACACAATGAAGAACAAGGAAGGGAAGGTGCATTCAGAATGTATCAGTGCTCCTTGTCTGGAGGAGGAAAAACCCAAACAGCTTTAATTTTGATCTTAGAAAGTGATTAATTTTGATCTTTTTGATTTAACTAATCTTACAAAGCCAGGTCTTCTCAGCATCTTTTTTTTTTCTTAATTTGTAGCTGTGACAAAACTCAAATGCCTTGGGTGGCCTCAAGTGCAGGGTGAGGCACTGATGTCCGTCCTTCAGGAGTTTTAATTTCATATATGGTCAGCTGTGTTGTGCTGTTTAAGGTGAGAGACACAGCTCTGAAGAGAAGGGGACACATCCCACAGACAGGGACAGGGATGGGAGGCAGAAGAAAATTCACATCTGAAGGTTTCACTCTTCCACAGCAGATTCCTTTGACAGCCCCTCCACCTTCCCATTGCTGCCTCCAACCCCTCCATGGAGATGGTGGCTCCACATCACTCCTGTGCTCTGAAAACCTGGGAATGCTCCCAGCTCCCATGAATTCCTGATCCCAAAGGCTGTGGGGAGCACAGCCCTGAGCTCCACGAGCTGTTCCTCACGGCCAACCCTTCGCCACCCACCCCAGGGCCATGTGGGGGGCACGGGGCTGGCAGAGCCAGCTCCCCCAGCACCACACCCCACCCACAGCCCCTCCACACATCACCCACAAGTGGCACTTAGAGTTTTGGACAGCACCATTAATGTGAGAGGCACTTATGGAGATAGATCGGTATCCACCTGATGGCTGAGGTCGTTTTCTCCTCCCATATGATTCATTGGGAGGGAATTAGGGAAAAATGGGAAAAGTATGCTGATGTAATGGTGCATTTTTCAGGAGCTCATTCATTGTCTTCACCTTGAGCTTTTAGATGGGCTGAAGTTACGAGGCAAACAATGGGAAATCTTCCTTTAAAATCGTGCTAAGGAAGAAAAAAAATTAAAAATAAGAGCTCCTTTATAGCCTGCCTCAACTCTGACTTATCAAACGCAAGGTGTTTGTTAGATGCAACAGGTTCCTTGCTACGAAGCAGTGTTCTTACATTCCTCACACCCCCTGTAGGCTTTGAAATCAGTGTTCAAAGTGGACTTTCTGAATTCATGAAAACCCACAGGTCTATAATACATCCCTAATGGAAGTCAAACATGACACCCTAGAGATAAAACACAGTGGCCTTACCCTCTGTTCACAGTAGGTGTCTGTGTATAATAAATATTTTATTTTACTACAAAAACAAATAACTAAACATACCCCCTGTGTTTGTTCTGAACTCTACAGTAGCTTTTGTGAGTTTACTATATTTCAAAGCTGAGATAGGAAACCACAAAGTCACGTCAGCTATAATCCATGCTTGCACAAGGCAAGCTAGCTCTGATTCCAGCCCCACCAAGCTCCTGGGACCTGGGTGGCTCTGGCCCTCCAGGAGAGGACCCATGAGGAGCCCAGATGTGGGGTGGAAGGCCCACCGGCAAAGCCCCACCTTGCAAAGGATTCATAACACCAAAAACATTCTGTGGGTTTTGCTATTTTTAGAGGTAGGTGAGGTCCTGCAGGACCTCAGCTAAAGTGGAGCATGTGCTCTGCTCTGCTGAGGGATCTGGGACATTCTCATTCAAGGGGGGACATCCAAATTACATGGATGAGCTGACATCTAAAGAGAAGCAGAGTGTCTTCTCTGAGCTCTTTCATCATGGCCATGCTCTTGGTTTCACCTGCGACTATAACATTCTCCACTATTTCTTAATTTCTTGGGATATTTACTCGGAGAGAGACAAGTATACACCGAAATATTTCCCCCCTTTTCTTCTCCAGCTTCAGGAGCTCTTCAGTTGTGGGCCTACAATTATGGAGAACCTCGTTAGCTTCAAAAAAGGGTGGAAGAAGGAAAGGTGAGCCCTGGTGAGGGCTGTCCCCCACCTCAGACCAGGCAGCACAGCCAGGGCTTCAGCAGGATCTCCTCAGCCTAACCCTGGTGGATACATGAGGTATGAAGCACATCTGCTGTGAGAACATGGAATTATTGACTGGGTTTGGCTGGAAGGGATCTCAAAGATATCTAATCCATGGGCAGGGACCCCTTCCAATAGACCAGAGTTCTCCATTGCCTGTCCAACCTTGCCTTGGACACTTCCAGGATGAAGCCTCTATCACCTCTGTAGGTAACTTGTTCCACTGTTTTATGTTCTGCTGTTCTACTTCCTGAGGTGTCCATGCTGCTCCTGTGGATCTCTGGATGCACTTTTATCCCAGGTGACAGACACAGGCAGGGGAAAGGCATCCTCCTGGTCCATCCCCACCTTGGATGCCATCCCCCAGCTGAACCTGGAGCATCCTGCAGCAGGAGCAGCACCACAGAACTCAGACACTTCCCCAGTGCCTGCTGATCAGAGAAACGTGCTGCCTCCGTCGCCCATGGATCAGCTCAGGAGACATCACTCTTCTTTCAAGGGCAGTGTCGAACCACCCAACTTTTAAATAGGGATATATATGGAAAGGAAACGGGGAAATGTGCAGTAAATGTGCAGTTGCTGATGAATCACTGAGTTCTGACAGCTTTACACAGATATAACTGCACCCGGCCAATTTCTCAGCTGGTGTAAACTGGCATCCATCCATGGCCTGTAATGAAGGCAGCCCAATTTACACCAGCCAGCTGACCCATTTTTATTGATTTTCAGTGATTTACATCGGGCTCAGGATGGAGTAATACATCGTGGAATCAGGCCCACGAAGTATGGGCCCTAACCTTACATTATCAGGGAATTCCAAATTAGGATTTCTTGGTCTATCGTTATTTCATGCTTTTACATCTATCAAAAATGAGCTTTTCTAAGTGCTGCACCGTGAGGGTGTCATTATCTAGACACAATAATAAGAGAGTCAGGCACTGTAAAAACCCTGAAACCTTGACTTGTGGATTTATACAAGACAGTTAATGTTATTTTAACATAGTATTTGGTATGTACTTTTATATGTTTCAGTGGCTTATATCATCATTCTTACTGCACTAAAACTTCCATGTCCTTTTTCTTAAATAATATCCTTGTGTAAATTTTTTGTAAGCTCTAGGTTTATTTTATGACCCATAAACTTTGACAATATATTAAAATCTTGGAGGAATTTAATATCAGGAGAAGATTATCTTTAAAAAATCATTTCTCTGTCTTATAGAGACTTAGACACATTGAGTATGTTAAAAGGTTTAATAGCTGTTTATAAATTTTACTGCAACTGTCAATAACTTCATAATATATTAAACCAGTTAATAGGTCAACAGAAAATATTTATAACTTGCTATAAACTGTTTACCCAGGAAATAAACTTAATTTCTAATGATAATGAAGCATAAAAGTCAATGAATATTAATTTTAATATTTTATCCTAATTTAAACACCATTTTACCATTTGTTGTAAAACACTGAGCAGAGGTAAAAAGCACTGATTTTTCTAGCTCTGGGAAAAAAAACTTTGAAAGCATGACAGGAGTTTACATCCTACTGGAAGAAGATATTAGGAACACTGATGCAAAAAAAGCCATATGGATAAGAAATTTAGGTGAGAAACTACATTTAGAAGATTTGGATAATTTTAGGTAACACCTCCTCTTCCACATCACGTCTGCAAAGCTGAATTTTTGCCATTTGAAATGTTTTCAGAGGGAAATCCCATCTTTTATTCCAGTATGAGCCTAAGGATGCCTGATCCTGCAGCATCCCATGTCCCTCCTGGACTGCAAGAGGCATGACCCAAATGCTGGTGCTGGTCCATCTCTCCCAATATGGAAAGTCCAACCTCACCTTTCTATCCAGGGGCAAAATTAATTCCAATTGACACTGTGGATGTGTCCAAAAATATCAGGATACACAAATTCCCACAGATCCCCAAACTCCCCAGTTAAGAAACAGACTTATTCCCATTATGTTCCCAACCTGCATCACATCATTGACTATTTTAGCTGTTTTCCAGAGAGAAAAGGTCAAGTCTTCCCAAGATCCCGTATAGATCTTGCTCATTCCCAAGCAGACTGTGCCTGGTCAGTCACCCCAAGTCTGAATTTCCTGTTCTTGCACCTCCATCCCATGGCCACAGCCACAAGAAAGGGCTAGCAGGACTCTCACTGTGCTTTTCACACTACAAAGTTGATGATCTGCACCCGATTAATTTTTTATATTTAATATTAGGCTTTATTAATCTAGTATTTTATTAATAGAATTTCTAAATATTTAATGCCAATTTTTATATGTAATACTAAGACTTATTAATCTCCTAAATTTTATTAATAGAATTTTTGTTACTTCTTTTTTTCTTTGCCTCCCTCTTTCAGACCATTTCGGTGTTCTTAAAACATTGTGACACCGGAGCAAAAAAACCTCTTGGACTGGGATGTGTGAGGACAGCATTACCCTTCCCTCCTCATTCCCAACCCACTGAGAGTGCTGTGGCCTTATTTCCTCCCTGTGAGTGCTGCCAGGGTGACTGCAGCCCTCCCTCCACTCCTAATGAGCCCTAATTATACTTTATTTGTGCGTTGAGAGCAGCTCAATAAGCACGCAGCTCCCCTGTTAGGGAACTCTCTGGTTGCATATTCCTGAGGCACTGTGTGGATGCCATCCCGCCTGTAATCGGGTTGTTTTTTTTTTTCCAGCCCCCAAATTAGTACCACAGTCACATAGCAAATTGGAATATGCATGTGGCTCCACCACTGATATGGCGTTGCCTTCCCCTCTTCCTGACACTTTTGATGTTGCTCCCTTTCATCGTCGCCACCGTCCTGCTTCTGCAGCACACTTCACATCTAAGGCCTTGTGCAGGGCATAATTAGAAGCTGCAGGACCAAGGCATGAAGGTTGGGCTCTCGTTTTTTTCAGGAGGCAGCCCAGGGAAGGGCAGCTGCTCCCTGGGCTGGATGGGTGGGTGGGGACAGTGCCCACCCCACGGGGACACTCTGGGCTGCCTTGGCTGGGCTGCATAGCCACCAAGGGGCTCATCTTGGCCATCAAGGGGCTCAGCTTGGTGTTGTTTTTTTTTTTCCAGCCCCCAAATTAGTACCACAGTCACATAGCAAATTGGAATATGCATGTGGCTCCACCACTGATATGGCGTTGCCTTCCCCTCTTCCTGACACTTTTGATGTTGCTCCCTTTCATCGTCGCCACCGTCCTGCTTCTGCAGCACACTTCACATCTAAGGCCTTGTGCAGGGCATAATTAGAAGCTGCAGGACCAAGGCATGAAGGTTGGGCTCTCGTTTTTTTCAGGAGGCAGCCCAGGGAAGGGCAGCTGCTCCCTGGGCTGGATGGGTGGGTGGGGACAGTGCCCACCCCACGGGGACACTCTGGGCTGCCTTGGCTGGGCTGCATGGCCACCAAGGGGCTCAGCTTGGCCACCAAGGGGCTCAGCTTGGATATCCTCTCCTCAGTGACCTTAGCTGAGGTGAGGGAAACACCCCAAAAGCAGAGGAACTCCATCTGACCTCTCCCATGGTCTCACCTCTCCCATCCCAGGACTCTCCCTGCCAAGTCAGGCTGGGGAAAGGAAGGGGTGGGAAGGTCCCTTACTGCCCTGGCAGAGCCAAGGGAACCCTTCCTTCCCTCTAACAAACCAGGGACAAGGCTTGCCACCTTCTAATTATCATTTCCTCACCTTTACGAGGATGCAAATACACATTTCAGTGTAATAACCCATTTTCCTCGCATTCCACTCTACATCTAGCATCCACCTGCCCCTTCCCATTTGGAAATTTGCTTCTAAGCATCACAATTTTGCTATAGTGCAGTAAAAACAGAGAGTTTTCAGTTTGCTGTTGCATAAGAGGCATCCAAATCTCTCAAAGAATAACCATTTATCTAGGAAAAGTGCTGAACAAACAGGATTTATTGCAATAGTGCAGTTGGCTGATCACATCATGTTTGTTTTCCTGGAAAGGGATGGTATTTGGAAAATAAACTTCTTTTTGTAAGAAAACCTGTGTACCTATCCAACAAAAATATCCTGTTAATGTGAAGGAAGGACACCACCAGCCCTTCCCAGCTGTCAGACCCTTGGAGAGCAGACCTGGGGGTGAAGGCTCTGGAAGCCAAGGAAGCTGGAGTAGCTTCCAGACAATTCATTCTCAAACTGGAAAGAGGTGTGGACAGCTGTGGACAAGCCTCACACTCATCATAACCTCTCTTTATTTCTGCACCACAATTTGCAAGCAACAGTTTGGGTTTGAACTGAAAGAGGAGAATTTTAGGTTAAACAGCAGGAAGAAATCCTTCCCTGGGAGAGTGGGCAGGGAAGCTGTGGCTGCCCCTGGATCCCTGGCAGTGCCCAAGGCCAGGCTGGACACTGGGGCTGGGAGCACCTGGGACAGTGGAAGGTGAGGTTTAAGTTCCCTTCCAACCCAAATCATTCCATGATTCCATGATTTGGGTGTCACAAGGCTCATCCCAATACTTGGCCAATGTTTTTTGGTGTTGCAGTGATCCATAGTCCCTTCACAGACCCTTGTATGCCATGCTGGGCTCACCCTTTGCTGCTTCATGGAAAATACCTTATTTCAGTGATTTTAAGAGAGAAAAAGAGAGATGTTTCCACTGTTATTAATGTTAATGGTAAAGCTTGAAGGAAAAAAAAAAGAGGAAGACACAGCTGTGTGTTTACTCAAAACACTTCAGTATAAAATAATAAAGTACTAAAAACAAAACGTACCTCATCCTGCTGCCACCCCACTGGGCACCACACCGAGGGGGTCTCTGGCACGAGAGCAATTTTCTTACAATACCTCACATTCCACAAAATTAGGCACAGTCTATGTGTTAAGGAGGGAGCGTCAGATCAGTGTTGGCTTTGAATTCCCTTGCTTTTGTCAGCCTCATTATTACAGCTCGAATGTTATTAAAATGCTGCTCTTCGTCTGTTAATAATCATTTCACTTCTCTATCTCTGCCACATGAACTTTAGAACACTGTGAAATGGGTTTTGTAGTTGCATGTTTTTTTCAAGTTCATTGATCAAACATTTGTACATTTTAATGTTATAAATAATTGAAGAGCCTTCATTTTTCAGTGTTAAAATTAACTTTTCTGTTCTGCCTTTTAAAACTAGAACAAGGGGAAGTGTAATTTAAGCCATGAAAAGGCTGCAAAATACGTGAAACTCTCTGTAACCCTTTTCTGTGAGACTCTCCTCGTTTCACTTTGATTCTTGCCGAGACTGAAGTGTGTACAGCCAGCCCTTGACAGGCTCCTCCAGCAGGTTACTTGCTAGAGGAGTTCACCTATTTTCAGAGAAGTCTTTAAACGTGGGATGGATACAAGGAGACTGTTTGAAGCCACCCAGCAGGTTTGGAAAAGCTGGGGGCAGGGAGGAGCTGGAGGAGGTGGGAGCAGCAGAGCCAGACAGGGATGTTCGGATGAAGGACAGCAGTTTATGTCTCTGTGCACATTTTTCCTCCCTTCCTAAAGTGTGTGTTGAATAGGAATAAAACCTTTGGAATGAATGAAGCCAGGAATGCCCCAGAATGCAGGGAATAGGAAGAGGAAAGCATAGGGTTGCCTCTGGGAAGGAAAGAAAGACTCAAACCTGCTCTGGCATCCTGTGAGGACAGTGAAAAGCAATTAGGTTTGATATAAAATTCCCATTCCTGGTGGTCCCAGACCTTCCTGCTACACCAAAAGTTCCAACCAAACAGCTACACAAGGGGTGGGAAGAAGCCTTGTCCATGTACCAGCCCTCAAATGGGGATGAGGAGCAGACAGAAGAATGTCCTGCTGTTGGCACAAGTCTGGGAAATCACCAGCAAAATTAACAGTAATTGGGTTTGTGAAACAATTTGGTGATGTCGAGTGGGGGATCTTTCACTACAGATCTAAGGCCGACTCTAAATCTAGGTCAGACACAACCCCTCAAAGCTAATCAGCAGGGCTGGTGCACAAACTGCTGGAACGAGTCAGTATGGAGCAGGCGGAATATTTCTGATTTTTGGATGAATATCACAAGCAGATGCTTATCCAACACATATCAGAAGACACTCAACCTCCTTCACTGAGGAACTGTGCTGGGAATTTTCCTGTGAGGGAGTTCCCATGGGGGATGACCAGGGCTTCCTGACTCCAGCTGGGGTGGAGATACTGTGGGAAAGGCAGATCCCAAATTCAGGTTCAATTAATTTTGCCAGCCCCTGGAGTGCCTTCATCCCAGCAAACACACGGATTTGGGAGAGGACAACCTGCCCACCAGTGGATTTTATGCTGAACAAACACAGACATGAGATAAGGCTCCCTGAAAGTTATGAGGAAAACTATGAATCTTTACATTAAAAGGGGTAAACCATAAGGGCTGGCTGTTTCTCCATCCTGGGATTGCTTCTCACTTGCTATGAGTTTTATGAAAACAGTGATGAGTGAAATGGGGGTTTACTGAAAATACTAAAGCCAGTGTTGATGGAGCAAACAACCCCAACGAGGCTCTGCCTGAATTAATTCCAAAGTGAGCATTCCCAGAGTCACTGCGATGCCAGGAAAAGACAGACCCCATTCCTCAGTGCCAGCTTAAGAAAATGGGCAAGGCTTTCTGCAGCAAATCCAGTTTGGCCTGAGCTGTACCCCCGGGCAAAAGCCAGCTCTGGCCACTCAGAGCAGCACTTTGTGCTGTGGGCGTTAAAGGGAGAGCCAAAAGTGCAGATTTAAACCCAGAAAATTGCAATAGTTGCCTACTTGTGGATCACACTCCAGAGACCTGCAAATTGGAAGAACCATAACAGGAAGTGAAAGAAAAGGGAAATCCAGAAGGTGAATACTTGGTTCCCTTGCTATCAACCACAGCTTTGATCTCTCACATGCTTCTCCTTCACAAAACAATTGTTTAAAGAGTGAAGAGTGGGAAAAAAAAAATCAGATGTATGTTGAACTGAGCTGAAATAATAGGTAGGGTGAGGTTCTGTTCTTGATATCCCACTGTTAGCTCCAGGAGATCAGGAGGAAGGAAGACTTACCTCATCTCCTCAGCTGACAGAAAAGAAAAAAAAAACAGAAATAAATAAGAAAAGAACATAGGGAAAAAAGACAACTTTTAGAGATTGTCACAGTCTGAGGGCACACATGGCTCGTTCTTGTAAAATCCCCCCCTCAGTGTGTTGTGACATTCCTGTTATCCTCCCCAGCAGGGGAACTGGGAATGCTCCTTTGGCAGAAGCTGGTTCACCAACCCCTTGTCGTGGGCTGGGGTTGCCCACAGATCCTGAGCTCTGCTTCCCACCCCATTCCCAAGAAGGAGTGGGGATCCCTTTGGCTCTGCTGCCAGTTTTCCCAAGTGCCAACACTCCATAAAGAACTTTTTGCAATTATTTCTTGGAGCTACTTAACGGAACTCCTGCCCCGTGGTGCACAGCACTATCAGCCCCTCCAACAGCCACAGCCCTCAGTATTATCTTGGAATTCTCTGCATCTTCCAAGTTTTGGTCCACAGGAGGTTTCCCCTTTTTTTCCCCTCATCAGCGAGTGCCTGACTGGTGGGGATGGATTAAGACAAGCACAAGCAACACTGCATGGTAAATTCTTTCTTTGCATGACAGCTGGTTTGAATGTGTTACAGGATTGAGGAAAACATTGGTTCCATATTCAAAGAGAGCCCCAGCTTTTCCAAAAGGCCTTGGCTCATCCACAAGAAGTTCAGCTGCTGATATTCACTTATTTAATTCTTTATGAAACATGCAGAATCTCTGACAACCATTTGTTTAAATTACTTACACAACTTGCCGTTTTAATCTTTTTTTCCTATTAATCTGTGACAAACCATGGAATTTAATATTTTTTACCATGACTAATGTATGAAATTTGTTAGCTTTGTCTGTAATTTACAGAGAGCCCTGAATAATTGAGCCTTTAAGTTTAAAGGCTTATATTTTGTTATTCTAGCTGTGATGGCTTGTAATGGTTCAAAGAACCTGAGGGGCTTTAGTGATACGTGCCAATAAAAAAATACCAAAACTGATCTCAGCCCTCCTTGTTTTCCTCTGTTGGCCTCCAATTATTGTAGAGAGGGAGAAATGAAAGAAAATAAACACGAGACAACATGGAGAGAGGGGGAAGACCAAGGAATTAATGTATTTCAATGACTGCACAAGAATTTCCAGCACCTCTGCTGTCAAATCTCAGTCTACACATTCTTTACCCCTGTTAAATAGATTAATGCTTTGCCCTGTCAACCCCAGCTATTTCAAAAATAAAAATTATAATGAAAATGTAAGTAATTCTACAATCTGCAGACATCCCCAGCCCTAACAGAGATATCTGCTTCCCCAGCTATGAAGATCTTTGAATTCAGTAAAGCTGAACCAGCCTGAGGCCCTCAGGAGAGAAGGATTGAGGGGCAGGTTTGCCTTTACGAGACGAAACCACATTGTCCAGGTCATCTCTGCACTCATAATGGTGACAAGAGCAAATTGCCACCTGAACCAGAAGAGACAGAGACCCAGTGGCCCCAGGCCCTGGCCAGGTTTTGGGGCAGGACCTCACCTTTCCCCAGCACTCCAGCCAGAAAGCTGCAAGGACTTGGATCCAGAATCCACTTGCTCATGGACCCAGTAATGGCTCAGAGGACAATCCCTAGAGGAACATTCCCTAATCTCCACATGGAATGATGAGACTGAAGAGCAGGAGCGTCCTGGAGACCACAGAAACACAACAAGCACTGGTGAGATCTCTGTCTCTCATCTGGGGGGAAGAAAAGAGCCCAAAGAAGCTGCTGCTGCACATAAACACTGGAAAATAGGTCTTGGAATGATGCAGAATACCAAGTGATCTAACGGCACCTTAGCCTCAACCAGAGAGCACAGAAAGCCTTGGCACAAGGATGTTATATATATATTCCTCAGGTCATGTTATTTCTTTTAAATATTAATCAGAAAAATTGGAAAGCTTTATTATAAAGATGACAAATGCTACTGTGCCTCGAGGAAAGGTTGTGCACAGGATGTGCAAACTCGTACTTATTTGATTCAACATGGTGACTGTGGGCTGCACTTTTAATGAGGGAAATAAAACATCCTCTTAATTGGCTATAAAAGGATGTGCACCACAGACTTACTGAAACATTAGGCTGCATAGTTAGGACCTACTTTGTAACAATGCCTCATATTTATTAATATTATTTTTATTGGTTGCAAAAATCTATGAGTTTATCTATATGATAGAAACAAAAGGCTTTTTTTTTTTGCTTTTTTTAAAAAAGAGGAAAGAGAGAAAGAAAGAAATTGTATTTTACAGAGGGTAAATTGAAAACATCAGCATACCCTACAGAGCAATAGCACTTTATCATGATTTATACATGGGAACATAACTGTTGCCAAAAAACATAGGTGACCTCTCCCTACCCTATTAATAATTACAGTATGGAGATGGAAGCATGATATGTAGGACACTCCTCTCTGCTACGAAAAGGGGGGAATTGTACAAAAAAAATGAAAAAGAGGCAAATCTGACTAGGAAGTGTTGACAGGCGTCGCATCTCATGCAATGAAAAACACATTATTGGAATCTACCCAAAACACAGGTTTTATTCCAACTGTTCATGCTATATATTTATTTATTTTCATTTTAAATTAAGGGAGAACACACGCTGAACACCCTTTCTGTTCAGGCTCTGGTGAGCACAGAGCACCTCTCTGAACCCTGCTGTGACATGCAAACCCCAGGAAGGGGCTGACAGAGACAGAGCCAAACACTTGGTGACAACGTCTGAATCCCAGGCAGAGAGGTTTGGGGTCACCTGAGGGGTTTTTTCTGTTTCTCCACCCATCAGGTTAAGGCCATTTTCCCTACATGAGTCTGAGGAGATTATTTATTAGAAAAACCATGGAGAATGACACCAGCACTTTTTATGCAGATATCACTTTTTTAAAAAGCATTTTTCCTGCCTTCACGCCAAAAAAAGTTTAAACCCATCCTTTAAAGACCCATTTGAAGCATTCTTTTGAATGACTCCAGCTGTGACACCCAGAAAGGGAGGGGATCCCACACAGGAACCTCCCCACTCGCTCCCAACACCAAGATTGCTGAGGCTGTTGCCAGCCCCCCTCCCCAGACATCAGCCTTCATGGGTAATGTAACAAACAAAACCAAAAGCACCCTCTAGAATAGAGAGTGCAGAAGAAATTAAAAAAAATAGCAAAGGCTGCTTCAGTTTACAAATTCTCATTGAAACCTGTTAGTGATTGTGTTCTTAAGAGTTTTTATAAAGCTCTGTTACAGTCTTAAACTTGACATATGATGGAGCTTCCTGGATTAAATATCCCTGATACTTTTTTCCCCAGTAGACAAGGCAGGAAGAAATCTTCTTCCAAGCTGCACAGTTGATTTTCCAGATTTTCATATCCTCAGGCTTATGAAATGCAGATCCAGAAGGAACACACCATCACTCTGTGCTAACTCCTCTCTTTGTGCAGCTCCAGGCAGGGAACAGTGGACACAGCACAGGTGAGGAGCAGCACCAAATCCAGCTGCACCAGGGAGGCTTGGCTGGAGCAGACACATTTTTTCTCCTAAATGCCACGTTTAAACTCTCCTCCTTTAGGGCTGAGACCTCTGGAGGGACTGGACAGAAGAAACCTGACACCCACAGAAAATTCAGGTCTTGATTTCATATCAAACGTAATGGCAGTCACCCAGCAGCATCTTTATATCAGGTAAGATAAAGCAGCAATAGGCTGCACTGATTTAAATCCCCTCTTCCATATTTTTCTTAGGTGAGTTTTGTTTCCCATTGAACCTTTCAGGCTCTGGAAAATGTAAAACCAAGGCAGGAAGCATAGGTTTAAATTATGTCAGACAAGATCAGACAGTGCCTGGAGCAGACAGGCTCTCTGCAGGTCCTCTCTGCAGTGCTGCTCGGGCAGCCTTCAGGGAGAGCAGGAGGAGCTGGGGGGCAGCGAGCACAGCTGGAAAACATGACTGGAAAATAGCACAGCTGCCTGTGCAGGGCTTCACCACCCACCCCTCTGCATGGCCTGGCAGGGTGTCCCATTGAAGCTTTTCCTGCTTATCCAGAATCAGCACTGGCACTTGGCTCTTGGAGCCTCGTGCAATGGCAGGACCACAGATGCTTGAAAAATAGCTGTGAGAGCTGTGGAAAATACAGTGAGAGGCTTCTTAACACAGCCTCTGGCTTCCTCAGAAAATTGGAATGACTAGATCTTCATCATAACACACAGATTCCAGAAATTCTACAGGATGAGACACCTGAAATTAAGGAGAGTATTTTTGCACGCCCAGCCCTTGCAGCAGCTATTTTGATACCAGCTCATTGCTAAAACCAACACTCAAGTTCACTTTATCCTATTTCGAGCAATTATAGCTACTTCAAATAGGGAATTTTAATGCAAGAAGTAGAATAAATGTCATTCCTGGAACACGTACATTACTGTAATCTAATGTGAGTAAGAAGTCACTTGAGATGGAGAAACGCAACCGCCCCTTTAGGGCTAGAGCCACAGCAGAGGCAACAAAAGGGAAACCCTCGTTAATCCATTGGAAATATCATGTTAATAAATGAAAATGAGATAATGACTTTTGTGGCTAGCTGAATCTTGTCTAAAGCCTCTTATGAGCTTCATGTGTCTCAATTAGGGACTATGTTACAAGGTAAAAAAAAAAAAAAATCAGCTGCGGGCTGAACACAATAAAAAACAAAGTTAAATAAGGAAATGTATTTGGGATTATTATTATTGCAACCCTCCTGCCTGACCTAGAAGTGTCTTATGGTACAGATCCACCCTGAGCTCCCATTACAGCTTTTAATTGGAATTTCAGTAGCTGCATCCGCAATGTGAGGAGAGGCAGAGGTTTGCTTTTCTCTTCCCCATCAAAGGACACAAGTCAAAGTCCATTTATGCTCCCTGATCCCACATCCCACCACCACACAGATAAACTCTTGTGTTCCAACACCAGTGGCCAAGTCCCAACTATTCTCACCCAGTGAAAACCAGCACAGACCAGGCTGGGAACCAGACTGGAGGAGAGGGATGGGTTTCTCATCAGGCAGGGAGAGCTCAGACCCTCCCAAATTTCAGTGTCTGGGCAGGGAAGGACGAATCTGCCCCCAGCAGATTGTTCCTTATAGATTTTAATGTTTGCAGTCTGGGGTGGAGATTTGTCACAAATAAAAAAGCTTCACAAATTCAGCTTTTTGAAGTTTTGGTGGAAAAGGGTGTTTGACTCAAACCCAGAGTTTCTCTGCTTCAGGAAATTATGAACCACCTAAAGGGTGCTACATATGAACCTTTATTAGTTTATATCCTTCTAGACTGTTATCAGAGTTATCCTTCTACAACAAAGATATTTATTTCTATAATACCTACTTTAAATCAAGATTTTCCAGTAAGAAATTAAAAATTCTGCATCCTCATTATCTGGTAGCTAGCATTCAAAAATGAGAGCTATATATGAAAAAAAATTAAAATAAATGGACAGAAACTGTCATCTGCCAGTTGAAAGGCGTTTGTCCCCATCTCTAGAGAGATTTAAAAGCCATGTGGAGGTGGCAGTTGGGGACATAGGTTAGTGTTGGAGAATAGTAAGACTTGATGGTCTTAAAGTTCTTTTCCAGCACTAGTAATTGTGTGATTCAAAATACTCCACTTTTTCAACCCTCTTCTCTAAATATTCCTTCCCCAAAATAAAATTACATTAATTTTTGCCAATATTTTTGTTATTTCTCTTTTTGTGGGGGGTTTTTTTCCTGTTTTTTTTTTTTTTTTTTTTTAAGTCACAAAATGGTAACTCTTCATGATTTCAGTTATTATAACTTCATTTGCTATTCATGGACATAGCTGTGATTATAATGAATTCATTTGATATTCATGTGCATGTCACATGTCCTTTGGTGGCAGTGCCACTGTCACTCAGCTCTCATTAGGCTGTGCTCTCGTGGTGATGGCCCTGCTCTGGTCTTGCACGTGGGCAGGGTGCTGGGAACAGGGACAGCAGAGACGCATCACATACCCACTTCTACTTGCTGTTCCTTACTTTAAGAAAAGCAATTTTGGCATTATGTGATCCAATAAAAAACACAATTTCTCTCTCAGAATGGTTTTGGAGTTTGCAAACTGCTTCGTTTCCTTTCTGCTCCCCTTCCTGTGCAGTTCTGAAAACGTGCAAGAGTTACTACAGAAAAAGAATTTACAACTTAACATATTGACTTTGTGCTCCTCTGCTTTCACTTTTCAGCCACAGTAATTCAATGGGATAATTTGCTTCTGAAACTCTAAACTTGCCAGCATTTCAGGAGTAACTTTCCATCTGAAGGGCTATTTTTTGTGTGCCAGGCCTGTGATTTTGCTGTTGAGAAGAACTCAAGTTTAGAGCAGACATGAAATTCCGTTCACCTTCATAGAGAAGAAACCAAGTCGCCAATATTTTGCATATTTCTACACAAGTTATAAACAGGGATGCTCCAAAGGCCCTGGAGGAGCGAGGGGCTCAGGTCACACTCAATTGAGTGGGATTTATTTCCTTGAACCATTTTGGCCCCTCCCAAATCCTCCACTCTTTAACTACACCAGCGACCGACCGCGCGCTTCTTGAGGCGCGACGTTGTGGGAGCCATCACAGTGACTTAAAACACAAAACGAGCATGGCTAAGGTCAAAAGTTCTTCAAAAAGTCTAATATATACATCAGACACATCCCCAGAGGAGTCAGCTCTATTCACCTTAATCCTGAATCAACACTGCCTCTGTAAGTGCAGCCCACGCCTCGTCCTCCGGGGCCACTCCTGCGCTTAAATTTGGATGCGAGAGTCTTGACGGATTTGGGCTGTGGATCACCAGGGACAGAAACCTGGCCTTGCTTCTTGAGGGCTTGCAAAGCATCATTAAGGCTTTATTTCCCACCAGCCTCGCACCTCTCTTAGGCACTGGACTGTCCAGTTCCCCAGCAGGCAGCGGGAGCCTCTCCCAGGAGTTCCCCTCAAAGCCACGTGGTGCCTCAAGCTTGGCACATGGGATCAAGGAAAGGAGGGAGGAGCAGAGAAGGATTCTTGTATCTATATGCAAATTAATTGTTCCCAAAAGCCTGATGTGCCCACGAAACCAGCTGAAAACCCATTGGTGTTAAATTCTCCTGGGACAGATGGACACAGAGAGTTTTGCCTCCAAGTAAGCAACAAGACTTAGATTAAGTGGCCAAAGCTTCAATTTTTAGAAGAAACAAAACAAAACAAAAAAGCAGAACAAAAGCCGAAAAATCAAAAGAAAATATGAGCAGCTCTTGTTTCTGCTCCTAATGGAAAGCTCTTGGTTGTGGCCAGGGCCAGCTGGGGGTCACTCATCTATCATCAAAATAAGATGCTATCCCAAATTTCCTAGCTGGCACCACCAGTAATGTTGTTATTTCTGTGTGCAGGCACTAAAAGCTTTTTGGGGCTTGTTTCCCCTCACAGAGGTAAATCACAGCGTGGGAAACAAGTTCCACATGAATGATGGTCATTCTGACCATGGCTGCTCTTCCCTTCTGTACAAAGGGATCACGTGAAGGTATTTGCTGGATTAAGCACGGTTTTGGCTCACATTTGTCTTTTTGGTCATTTCTGATGCACATCCTTGCACTGCACAGCACAGGGAGCATGTCCCTGCTCCTCACACACGGAGCAAACGTGACTCAGCTTGGTCTGCCAGAGGAAGCACAAATAGCTCTCGTGAGTTATTCCCACTCCTGGCATCAACGCAGATGGAGGCTGGAGCTGGACTCCACAGGCAGTTTATTGACCTATCAAGAAAATGTGCAGGCCAGGCTCAGAGATATTTAACTCAGGAATAAATCTGGTAATTTATGGTTTAGCTGACAGCTCTGAACTGGGATTTGCGGTTTGTGCTCAGGGAAGGCTGAAAGGGGACCACTACCCAAAGGGGCTCCAGGAGAGCTGGAGAGGGACTTTGGACAAGGGTCTGGAGTGATAAGACACAGGGAATGGCTGCCCACTGAAAGAGGGCAGGGAGAGATGGGATATTGGGAAGGAGCTTTCCCCAACAAAGACCAACATTCAAAACTATTTGTGGATAAATCATTCAAAAATTGAGATTTTTTTTCCTGCCCCAAATCTATTTATGGTTCTTTGGTAAAGTAACTGAGCTGCCAAACAGGCTAAAAACTTCACAAAACCAGTGAGTCTGATGGGTTTGAAAACAAAGATGAAATTTCTGTTTGCCTTTTGGTGCTTCCCCCAGCCCTGACACACAGATAGGATAAAATTGTGTAAGTTGATGTTGTCTCAGCTGAAAGATTGAGATCAATTCCAGCTCAGTCCAGGAAAACACGCAGATTCAGCATTCCTCCACCCAAACATGTGCCCTCCTCAGGTTTTAGCTTTAGCATCTCCTCAAAACATTTAAGAATGCCTTAATTGACTGTTTGCTTATACTCTGCAAGCAAGATCAGGCCAAATATCAATACAGGGAGACATGTCTTGAAATAAGAGTGTTGCACATCTACACCAAAACATCCTTTTGTATTGCTCTGCTGCTCCCAGTAAGTGCACAGCAACAATTTGCATCGAGCTCACAAGGCTTTGCTGCACCAGTCAATTCAGATCAATAGAAAAAGGCTTTTACAAAGAAAACAAGTGTTGTGTGGAAAATAGTTCAGGCAGCAGGAGTGTTTCACAGTTGGGGTTGGCAAATCAACAGACTTTTATCTGTAGTGAAAAAGAGCCTGTCAGGTTTAAGCTGAGCACTGATTTCCAGCGTGTTCGGCCAGTTAGAGCACAAGGGGCTTGGGCAGGCAAGTCACAGCACCCTGGGCAGCAGGATGAGGCCCTGGCACAGCTCCTACCTGGGGAAAAAATACCTGTACAGCAGCTCCAAGCACTCGATCCCAGTGCAGAGATCTGGGATAAAACCCTCCTGACCAGAACAGGACTTTACAGGGAGACCTGAGCAGCCTCATGGTGAATTTGGCATCACCTTTGTAAACCAGCTACTCCATCTGGTTTGGTGGTTATGGAATGATGCAGTAGAAAAAGGTTCAAAACTGACTCACTGCTTGGATTGTGAGGGTGAATTATGGACTGAAAGAGTTCTCACTTTTTTCCTGAATAGCAGCTATTAATGACTCATTCCTGAAGGCAGCGGCGGAAGATGCAGACAAATGAGAAGCAGGTTAAAGAAGAAATATGGGATCATAGACACAACAGTTTCATGCTCTGGGAAGAGAATGGAGTTATTCCAGCTTCTATCAGCTCCTGGTTTTGTTTCCTGTTAGGAACTTGAAGTAGCTGAAATAATAGTTCCTGTTTAGTTCAATTAGACATCTGTCAAAATTAACAAAAAGAGGGGAAAAGTGACAGGGAATTATCAAAGCAGGCAGTTCTGAAAAGAAAGGAACTTAAGCATTCAGAAACTCTGACATTTAGATCTTGGCCCTACAAACAGAATGAGAGAATTCCAGACTGGAGTGGCTTGGAATGGACCTTAAAAGCCATCCAGTTCCACCCCCTGCCATGGGCAGGGACATCTTTCACTATCCCAGGGTGCTCCAAGCCCCTAACCTGAAACAATTCCAGGAATGGGGAATCCATAACCTCTCTGGACAAACACCATGCTAGACCCCTGTCTGCCCAACATTTTATTTCCTACTTGCAGTCAGATACTAATATGTAATACGAAAATACAGTATTTTGTACTAAACAGTACTAAAAATAGTATTTTCGGGCCATCACTCCCAATCAAACCCATCAAGAGCAGAAATATACACAAACTGAGCAAACCCATGCCTAGAATTTCAAGTCTTAAAAAGCTTTTTCTTGTTTCTCATTGGGTGAGAGATTCATTTAAACATTCCAGCTGAGCCTTTTTTTATACGTGTTCATTTTCCAACTGTTTGCAACCAGGAAGAGAAAAACACACCAAACAAGCTCAGTTTAGGAAAGTGGATTTGACTAACACTAAGAAAAATGGGAGGGGTTTTATGCTCCTACAATCTGATGGAAAAAGTGCATTTTTAGAGCAGAGAGGATGCTGTGGTGCTTGTCTGTTCTGGCTCACATCACATCACCAGTGTCACTGAGCATGAGGCAACAGTGGTATTTCTATTTTTGTGCATAAAGTTCAGTACACATTGGCTAAGAGAACACAAATGCAGCTCCCATTACTGAAAACCATGCACTGCCTCCATTTTTTTCATCCTATTTCTCCATGAATTAGTACACTACTACAGCTTTACAATTAGGCTCCTTTGCAGGTCATGCACGCAGCAAAAGTATTTCTGGACCAGAACTAAAATTAGCCAAGTCTCTGCTGGGTGCTGCCTTGCAGGTCAGAGCACACAGACACACATCCCTTTGCTCACTGGCATTTCAGGACTGATGTACTTTTTGTTTTTATCTGTTTACATGAGCCTGGCAAACCCAGACCCTGGCACATCGTGCTTGCAGCAGTGTGACTTCATGCCATAAGAGAGATCAGGAATCTTTAATATTTACAATGGGGTTTTTATAATAAAATGTGGGTGGGTTTTTTTTGTATTGGTCCCCCCCATTTTATTCCCTTTTCCTCCTGATACCACAAATTTGGAGGATTTTATTTACAAAGAGGAAGACAAATTTAAAATATGGCCTCTGGGAGTGATGCAGGCTCAGCAGAGGAAGCATTTTATAAGCCAAGAAAACACCTTTAGGTACAACTCTGCCTAATCCTTGCGTCATGAAGGCAGCTCATTTGCACACTGAAGGTACCACCTGCCCTCTGACCACCACACAACTTTCCTTGCCTGTCTTGATAGTAAAGATTAATTATTTGGCCTTTAACTGTGTAATTAGTGAAGAGATGGGTTATGCTAGCAAAGGACAGAGCTGATTCTGCCCCCCAGCTCCATTCTTCCTGATTTTCCAGCACAATTAGATGAAGGAATGAAAGCTTCTTCCTTTTTCACCCTGCCTCAATCAAACACATCCATATTCTTATTTCTGCCTTTTTTTTTTCTTTGTAGCTTATTTTAACAACACACATCCTGGGAATCTGAGTAAATGGAGACAGTTTATCTCTAGTTCATCTCTCAATTTTCTCTTCAGCATCTTGAAATGTTCAAATCAGATCATCCTTTAAAGAGCTTTCTTTTCCCCAAAATGAGTACAGATCCAGGTTTCCCAGGCTGTCTGTATGTAGCAACTTCACAATTTCACTTCTGCCATTGTTGCTGTCATTCCTTGCCCTTCCCAGTCCCTGGGATGTCCTTTGGATGCCAGAGTGTCCCTGCCCTGGGCAGAGCAGCCAGAAGAGATCCAGGTAAGGATTTTACAATATGCCAGGTTAAACTCTTCTATTTCCACAGCTCACACTTCTGTGGGTTTAACTTCTGCTTTGCATCTGTTCTACACCTGCTTCTCACCCAGAGCCCTGCAAACCTTTGTTTGGTGAATATTCCCACAATTTTGAGCTACAAATGTAAAAATCCAGAGTTTCTCTCAAGCAGAGCAGATGGATTGTTTTCTTCCAGCCTTGCCCAGCCCTGTGCAGGAGTTCTCTGCAGACTGAATCCATCACCTTGACTTTATTCCCTTCACTGGGTAACACCTCCACTCAGGGTTTTCCAGAGGAGACAGAGAGATGCAGTTTAACCCTCAGGATCACAGGATTAGGGCTGGAAAAGCCCTCCCAAACCACAGAGTCCAAGCTGTGCCCCATCCCCACCTTGTCACCAGCCCAGTGTGGGATTAGGCCTTTTTTTGACTTGAAGATGGGGTAACTGAGAGATCTTTTAAAAATTTTATTTTTAGTTTTTATTTTTATTTTATTTTTACTTTTATGTGAAGGGTGAGCTAATACAGATGTTATAATTTACACTATTAAAATTGGAAGCTATTTTTTAATTATAAGTGATTTTTTTGATTTATCAGTTTTTGTTATACTATACTGTAAATGTTCTAAGCCTAATTATTTAAAATTATTTTTGTGGGCCTTACTACAATGCTTTTTTATAGTTCTATTTCTCAAAAGTATTTAGTCTTATTTGTAAAACTCCTCTTTGAAACTTGTTTTTAGTTTCATTTCCTTCTTAATAATGTTTGTCTCATTTTATGGCACTTCTAAGTCAGCATTTCTTATCTCAAAGTTTGTATAAAGATGTATGCTACGTGAGTTTTTGGTGAAGTTTTGAGAATTTTTACAAATTTATTCCTCTCCTGGAACACTCCTTGGAAACTTCCAGGGATGGGGACTCCAAACCCCCCTGAGCAGCCCTGCCCAAATTTAACCCTTTCAGTGAGGAAATCGGCTGGGGATTTCTCCTGCCTCCACCTGCACCTCTCATCCCTCCCTCTTACACCAACATCACTCCAACCCACACCCCAGATCCCTGATCAGTCCTTTTAGAGGAGTGCCCTGAGCCCAAAAAAGACAGAATAAGCCCAACATTCTCACCCATGCCTGCTTTCCACATCATCTCCCTAAAAACCTCCCCCTGATTTGTCAGACAGGATTTCCCCTTCATGAAACCATGCTGACTGGTTTATTTCTCCAGATGTTTCGTGATCTCATCCTTTATTAATGTTTCTAGAGCTCTGCCTAGCACCAAGGTCAGATGTGCTGGTCTGTTATATCCTGGCTGCTTTTCCCAGTCCTTTTTTTCCTGCTCCCCTCCAAACTGGGGCTGTATTTACTTCTCTCTAGTCCCTTGGTGTCTTCCCTGTCTCAAAGGAGCCCAGATAAAAATCTCCATTTATTGAACCAGTAATCTCTTCAGTGATCTTGTTAAAGATTCCCCAGTACCTAACTCCTACTACCTTGGAGCTTCCAGGGATTTTAACTTATACAAGATTTATTCCAGCACAACATTATCATATCCCAGAAACTTTCCTTCTATCCAATCTTGTGAACACTGAGGAGAAAGATGTGTTCAGGCAGAGGATTTCAAAGTGAGTTTGGGGATCTGGGTGCTTAGTTCCCACCCTAATTAATGGGACAGGGGCTTCCAAACCTCCTACAGAGTTCAGAAACTGGGACCTAAACACTAAAGCTATCATACCTGTATAGAGCATACTAAAACCCAATTAAATTGCATATAACTGATATATGGCCTTCATTTTTAAAGCACATATTATCAATAAATAATTAAATTTTTTTCTGGCAATATTTATTTTCAGTCCAGACAGTCCAGTAAAGCAGCCAGTGAGGGGATTTTTTTGTTTAATGATTTTTTTTAAGGGTGATGGCTTTACTAGGTTCCGTCTGGAAGTCCTCAGCATGGGTGAATATCCTGGATATTCAGGATGGGCAGCCAGAATCCTCTCTCCTGTCCTTAGTTTGGCTCCAGCCACAGACACTCAGCTCTCTGTGTCCTCCCATGTTCACATCCAGTGTCAGATTTACAAAGTGTTTGTACTTTACCACAATCATCAAGTACAAGCAACCCTCAGATAATAAGGAGCTTTTAATGGCAATTCCAGCATTTTTGCAGCCTTCCCACAGGACAATTGGCTGACTCATCCCCCAAACCCCCTTCCTTCAGTGCCCATCTCTATGTTAATAAATTGCACTCATTTCTGCACCACCCCCAAGAATATTTTCCATGGTTTTCCAGCTGATCTGCACTGACACTGTTGCCACTCAGCCCTGCTTTGGGAGCTGAACCCCAGGGCTGCAAAACCTTTGGTTTGGTCCCTGAAGGAGCCTGAGAGCCAGGAGGTGGCAGAGGACACAAAGTCCATCCCACTTCTCCGGGACAATGAACCAACCCTGCACCCACAGACCCCTCTCTACCCTCACTCCTGCCAGGCAAAACCCCAGCAGCCATTCACTCTTCCAAACCAGAAGGAAACTCATCATATTTGCAAGAACTCTCAGTGTAAATCTCTGCCTTCAGGCCCTGCTCCTTCTGGAGCTTTCTGCCATTCTTCCTTGCGGATTTTCCAGGCAATTGGAGCAAGGTGGTTTGTGAGGTTCCTTCCAACCCAAACCATCCTATGACCCTTGAATCTGGGTTTTACCTTGTGAACTTTGGGCTCCACTCACCCCTGGTTATTTCTACTTGTGGCAAAACAAAAGAGAAAATATCTCAAGTCATTATTTCAGTGGAGGTCTGAGATGTTTGTTACAGGCTGTCTCCAATGACACCAACTCCGAGTTTAGAGGCTGCAGGATATTAATATTAACAATGTAAATAACAGACAATTCTTCAGAGGGCAAAGGAACTTGTCTCCAATTTTCAAAGGATGTGCTTTACTTAACTAAGGCTAATTAGCTGTGATCTTCATATAAGCAACAACAACAAAAAAATTGCATTTGATTTTACATTTTTAAACAGCTGCAAAAAAATTTCCTATTTATCCAAAACAGACTTTTAGGATCATTACCAAGTTCTCAAGCGTGTACAAATTACTGTCCCCAAGATTATTTTTCTTATACAGGGCATTTAGAGAGAATCTGTTCCTTGCAGCACTCTCTAACCATTGCAGGGAATTTCCTCCTCAGAAATGTATTTCTCCAGTCCTGGCTTGTAAATACCTACTTCTTCTGTTTCTACATATTTGTGCATTCATTTTAGGAAACCCTGATGTTTATATGTCATGCACAACATTATCTGGAGCCAAGTGGAAATAATCTCACTTCAACAAGGACATTTATCAGCTTTGGGACACTTTGTGCTGTAACAAAAGCTGGGGGCTGATTAAAAAGGCATTTCTGGAGAAGGTGTGACTTGAAAGCAGGGCAGTGAGCAGGACTAAGTGTCCTGTGCATGATGAATGCAGTTTTCCTGGTCAGGAACTTCGACTTAATTCCAGTCCTTTGCATGGGTTTGTTTTTTTTTTTTTTTTCCATACACTAAACACCCTCCTGCAGGAGCCCCATCTGCTGCCAGAGCTGCATTGGCATTTCTGCTCTTACAGGAGTGGCTAAACCTTCTCAGACTCATTAAAGCTCCTCTACTTCCACTTCATGTATCACTTTGCTTCACCCAAGCACAGGGAGAGGCTGATCTGGTGATGTTTTAAAAGACATTCCCAGGTTTATACCCCCCTAGGCCAGGAGGTTCCTGCAGCTCTGGTTCCAGGGTTCATCCACAATCAAATCCATCTCATGTTTTATGTGCTTTGGAGGGATCCCTTCCTTCCTCAATGACTGGTTGCTGTAATTACACAAATTATCTGCTCCACTGTCACTTCCAGTCAAAGGTGTCATCTAAAATTAAAAATTCATGTAAAAACTAGAGATGTTACTCTTTTGAGCAGACAGTTCAGACCTGAGCTGGTTTCACAATGTTTGGTTTCACTTCCCACATGCAGCAAGGAGCTGAGCCAAGGCACACGGGGCTGCCTGGCCCTCCAGCTCACAATATTTAATCTTAAACATCATTTTATTGTTGAAATTCAGGCCCCAAATTCATTAGATTTTATTTAAGTACATTTTAATAAAATATTCAGGTGCCGCAGCCATTCCAAATCCTGCTCTGGCAACACCAGTGGAACCTCTCTCTTCTCCACCCCACCACCATGGAGGGCTTTGGAGAAGGGATTCCCACCTGGAGAAGGACAAGGAAGCTGCTTTTTGGGATTTGTGTTGCACGGATTTGGGGCTGAGGCACCAGAGCCTCTCTGAGATGCAGACAGCCACTGCACTGGGAAGCTGTGGCTGAAGCTGCCCTGACCACGGAGCAGGAGTAAGCCTGAGGTGGAGAGCAGCATCCCTGGCTTCCCCTGCCCTTTCCAGGAGTGCTGAAGGCACTGGCACAGCTCAGCACTCAGCTCTGGTTCAGAAAGCAGCGTGGAAAATATCCAGGGAAAAATACTCACCTGTAAAGCTCCAGGGGAAAACAGTGAGGGAAAACACAAAAAGAAAGAAGCAGAAACCTTGAGCAATGACCCAACCCTACTTCTCAGTGTCTGAGGAGATTTTTTGGAGTAGTAGTAGTAGTAGTAGTAGTAGTAGTAGTAGTAGTAGTAGTAGTAGTAGTAGTAGTAGTAGTAGTATTTTATTGTATTTTTTGAAAATACTCTGCTTTTCAATCCAGTAATACCTCTAAACCAAGAATGGTTCAAGTGACTTACACCATCTCAATTATTTGATGGCCACAAGAAGTTCAAGCACACAGAAGTTGTTATTTATTGCCATTTGTTTAAAGTTCAAGAGGAGGAGGGAGAAGCTCTCACCATTTCCACCAGCCAATATTTATGGAGCAGACAATGTTTGGTGTTTACTTCACGCTCTACAACTGCCCCAACAAATCCATCAGAATGAAAATACTCTGTTTTTTTCTTTTGGAGGCAGACTTAACAATTTGAGAAGAGTTCTGAGACTGGATGTGCCCGTTGACCCATCCCCAGTGTGGGTGTTCTCATACCCAAGCAGTTAATTGCCCAGAAAGGTTCATAATGTAACATGATGGGAAGAACCACCAGATGGGACTCGTTAAAGTCTCATGTAGAAAACTTGGAAATCAGGGAAACCTTGTTTTTCCAGACCAGGACAGCGTTTCAAGCTTAAATAAATGCTCTCTATCAGCTCTTCCCCATAACCCTTTTTCTAAGCAAGATTGTCAGGAGAGAGAAAAAAAATTAAAGGAAAGAGGCATTCAGGAAAGAAACAAATTTTATGTAGAGATTGAAGAAGGGCTGAAATAATGATAATTTTTCTTGAATGCAAAGTTCAGGCTGCAGCTGAGCTGCTCACAGGTGCTCTCTGTTGCTCCTGGAAGAGTAGAGCCTAAGGAAAAGCTGAGCTTTGAGAGCAGCCTTACAGCACCACGTGTTCACTGCTATTTTCCCATCTGATCTTCGGGTGCACAGTTTGGGGAGACGCTGCAAGCAAAGCTTGGTGGAAGAAGATGTGAAGTTTTGGCTGGTTTTGTACTCTGAGAAGTCGTGGAAGATCCATTTCATCCAGGGAAAGAAATGTCTTGTTCTTCCCCCAGGCTTCAGTGGGGCAGGAACTCCCTGAATCTCATCAAAGTAAACTGCAGGAATAAATATTGGGTGTGTAGGAACAGAATATATAAAATGTATCATAATTTGGAAAGGAAAAAAGCTCAAAACCCACAAAAAACTTTTAAGTCCTCCTGGCTATTATTTATGTAGTTCAGTTTAACTCAGCTGAGGAAGCTGGAGGATCTTGCAGGACTTCCTTGCTGGGATGCACACCAAAAGAAAATGAAAGAAAATAAGAATCTTCTACTTAATGTGTAATTTCTTTCACTTGGCATTGATCCTGAGACTAAACTCTGAAAGTTATGCCCAACACAATTTAATTCAAGTCCAGACCTGTTGTTGAACTGTTCATATTTGGTCCAGTTGTACAACCAGGAACAACCTGGTTGTTCCTGCAGCACAGCCTAAACCTCCTTCAAACACAAGGTAGCTTAGAGAAAGAAAACAAGATTTTAAGTCAGATTTGAATGGATTAATTTCATTTGGGCAGCATTTTATCTTCAGCATTTTCCCAGTCAGAACCTCCTGGGGTTTTGTTTTTGGGTGATGCAACAAGAACTGGTAAAAGTAAGGAGCAGTGGTGAACTCTGAGTACTTGGGATATTGCACAGAGGGAAAAACCCATAAAACAGCAGAGAAATAATAAAATAACCTTCTCTTTGGCTGGATGAAAGAATCTGTGAGAGTAGAGAACATGCAATGCTGAAATTTTCTTCATTTGTCTTTAAAACTTTTAAGTATTTAGGACTGAAGTGTGTTTTCTGTAAGGCCACATAGAAAAGCAAGAATTATGTATATGAAGCATTATTTAAAATGAAAGTCTATTAAAAAAATTAATCTCTAATTTAAAAATTGCTTTTCTGGAAGTAAACACTTTATTTTGCCCAAAATCAGAAACACAGTTCATAACATAACTCAGGAATTCTAACATTAAATTTTGGCTGCAAACAGAGTGCACTGCAACCTAAAAAAAATAAGACATCTGACAGATTAAACCATTCCTTTATCACTCCAGGTGACACCAATCCAGCTTCATTCACCTGAGCTTTGATTGTTTCTTTTGCAGCATGAAAGAAAAACAAAAGTTTACAACTTTTTCCTTAAGGTACCTTCAGCCAGACTTTCTAAAAGCTCTTAATCACAGCAGAGCTTTGGGATCATTACAAAAAGTGTTATTACCCCTCCAAAAGCACATCTCACCCGGATGATGATGTAATTAATAAAAACCCAGCTGGAATCCGACACCACTGATCTATTGGCTGCCCAGATCTCACACAAAGAGGGCTGGAGGACAGGACACGAGTTCAGCCAGGACGTGTGAAAAGGTCACAGGCGCTCACCTGGAAAGAGGATGTCAAGCAGACACCAAAAACAGTAAAAAAACTCAATTCAGCAGCAGAAAATTTCCTTCCAAGTTGAAAACCCTTCCCAGGAGTGTCCTCCTCCTCCCAGGGTGCTGCTGCCCAATTCCCACCTGTATTTGGATTTCCCAGGGCCAAAACTCCTCCCTAACTCAGAGCTGGCCCCAGCAGCCCTGACCAAACCTTGGAGGGAGAGAAAAGGGCTGGAATGCTGCACTGTGGGAAATGGTAAAGGTAAGAAGATTTTCAGAAAGTTGGGAAAAGTGAGCCTTAGAAACAGAAAGAGCAGAGAAATTAGAACCAGCTATAGCTACCAAGTCTGGAAGTAGAAAAAGTTACACTAGTATGGTAAACAAGGACATGAAACAATAACTTGAGTTTTAGACTTGGTTTAGATATTGGCTAGAAAGTTTTTAAAATGCTCTTTAACAAAGAAATCTTTAGCTGTTGCTAGCAGTATGTGAGCTTTTGCCATCTTTCTATTGTCTCACCCATGCAATGAGGCCAATACCACAATAAAAGCTCAAGGAATGTATTCCAGCAGTCCTGTTCTATTTGTGGAAAAAAACCCAAAAACAAAACAACAAACAACTCCCCAACACACTGCACCTCCAAGAAGAATGACCCAGGGAAACCCATCCTCCTCCCGAAGCTCCTCTTAATTATCTCCCAGCTCTTAGAAGTTTAGAAGTTGCTAAAATTGATGGAAACAACGACCAGCAAAGAAAAAAAAAAAATCTTGTGGCCTGAAAAAGCTCCAATGGGATGGGAAAATGGGAGAAGGCAGTCTCCCTTCACTGTAGTTCCCTTGTCACTTTGGGAAGTTCATGTCCTTAATTTAGACACCTACTTTAGAGACGTGAGGTTAAGTCACCACCTCACTTTTCATTCATTTTCCTGCCCTAAGTGCTCTCTTAGAAAACAAATAGGTCAGCAGCATTGAGTCTTGGGCTGTTCACACCTCTTTATTTCCCAGGAACTGCTTTCTGATCTCCTTTTGGAGATGTGTGACTCTCCTACCCGATTTTAGGCATTTCCATGACAATCCCGACAATTCGCAAAGCAGTTTTACCTCGGCTGCTCTGGGTTACCTGCAAAGCACCGGCCCGGGAGGTTCCTCCTCCAGCTCGGGCTCTGCAGCCCTGTTAAAATAGGAGATAAAAAACTGGAGACAGAGGCTCTTCCCAAGAGTGTCCTGCTGCTCCCGGCTCTCACCACCCTCCTCTCCTCTGCCCCACAGGCGCTGCGTCCTCGCAAAATCCTTCCAAGGTGAAAAGCATCACCTGTAAAACACCGTGAGAGGTTCAGCTTTATTAATTCAGCAATTCTCATTGGACCCTTATAACATCACCTTTTGTAAAGAGAAAACAGTGAGGATTTTTTTTTTAATTTTTGTTTGTGCTGATTACCTGCCTAAACCCCTGCAATATTGGTGTAAAAGGACTTGGGACCTGTGAATTGCATTTAAGAAATGTTTGAAAGGACAGGCAGCATTTCCATCACACACAGCTATTAGGTTTATGTGACAAATGAAATTTTACTGGATTATTTATATTTTTAAAGTATCAGCTGAGGCATTTCAATCCTGGACCTTCTTAAGTATTCGTTGCCTCTAAATGAACTGGATGTGTTGTATAATGGAATTACTAGATTTGTATTAAATTGTAGCTTTGGGACCCATCACTGTGTGATGCTATCTACTTTCAACTGGCTTTGTTTATCACAGAGAAGGGAACTGAATTAGCATAAGATACTACAAAGTAGTAAAGGGATTTTAGGACCCTGTCTATTTGACCTCCTATTGACCTGGGCTAATTCATATTCTCCCTGGGATGCTCTAACAGGTCATTTTGTATTTGGGGAAAAAAAAATAAAATCAGGTCGACTTGTGGCTGCAGATCCCTCGTCCCTGTGGCAGCAGAGATGTGGAATTCCCTCTCTGCTCTCACACGCACACAGGGCTGTGCTCCTCCTTGAAAGGAAAATGAACTTTTATTTGTAAATTACCACATAAGAGGTTCTTATTTGTCTTACTTACTGCATTCCCGTGGCTGCTGCTGTGATGTTTGTAACATCAGTGGTGGCAGAGGGGACACAGAACGGGGACCTGGGGAGGGAAGGTGTGCGAGCAGAAGGAAATGCTCTTGCACACTCATGGACACACATGGGTGCCCTCACACAAGGCATTTGCCACACTGGTGTTCATAGAACCACCACAGAAAAGCCCGGGTTGGAAGGGATCTTAAATATCACCCAGTTCCAGGGGCAGGGACTTCTTCCTCCAGACCAGGTTGTTCCCAGCCTCATCCAACCTGTCCTCAAACACTCCCAGGGTTGGGGAATTTATCATGCTGTACAACGCCTGGAGGGAGTAGTTTTGGTGTAAAGAGAGTCCTGGAGGAGATGGGGGAATTGCACAGGAGGATCTGCTTTGTCCAGCTTGGAGGTGGTGCTTGACCCTAAAACTCTTCTTGGCCCTCAGACTAACTGTTGTAGGAAACCAGGCTGATTTTTCCTTCAGTTGTGTGAAGGCTGCCTTTCATCATGACAGAAAATTTCCACAGAAAAACAACATTTTCCACAGGATGAAAAGAGTTTCCCACACTGTCTTTTCCACCCTTCAAGACCCTGCACCCCAAATGCTCACGGGTTCCCCTTGTGTTGGAAACAGCCCCTCGGGGCACTCCTCAAGGTGCAAGAGCCTGCAGAGGTGGGCTGGGGAGGGCTGTGGGAGCCAGGTCCAGCTCTGGATGAGGAAGTGATGCTTGGTTTTGTACAGGAAGGCAGCACTGATGCAGACAAGGGACATTTAGTGTGCCACCTCTCAGCTCTGCACCACAGGGATGCCCTCTGAAGAAACAAAACGTGTCCTCTGCTCTGAACCTTGACAGTTCCTCCATAACACTCATGGATTCGGTCCTTGTATCAACTCTGGCCTCCTCAGATTTCAGCTACATTTTTTTTTCCCTTAGTTTTAAATTCTATTTAGCAAAATAAAATTTAAAAAAATGTAGATATTCAGTCAAAGGTTGTTGTTGGTAATTCCAGAAATTGAAGTCTATTTTTTGCAGAGAAAAGCATGAAATGAACTCCAGCCGTCGCTCTGCAGTGCAAGGGGCTGATGAATTACAATGGCAGCCTGCTTTATTCTCCTTAATAAGAAATTAGATCACAATAGGGATTTACCAAAATTACCTTGAAGTGTTTGTGGGTTTGACTGATTGGACAATTTGCGCTCAAATTGTGTCGAATCATCCGAGTTCCAGCATCTGTCTCTTTAGTTGGGCTGCTTTAAAAATGCCCTGGTCTCCTTTAACAGGAGCCTGCTCATGAATGCAGAGGCTCAACCCCACACACAGCATTTGTTTGTTTTCTTCCCATTTTCCCAATTTGCCTTATTGATAATTTTCTGAGAACTTCCCAGGTTTTCCTGGTGACTTTATCAACTCCAGTTTCAGGTGAGAAATGAGTAGTCTGCTTAGAAAATGGATTAAATATTGTTATTTAGCCTTTTCCTAACCTATATCCCTGGACCAATCCACCTAATTATTCACTGATATCCTTTATTAGAGATGCAGTTTGCAGGGGCTCAGTCTGGAGCTGGAATGGGTGCTGGAATTCCTGCAGGGAGCCTCTGGAATGGTGTTTTTAAGGAAGCCCACACCATTTCATTAGGAGGCAGGAGACACAGGCTGATGTGCTGCATCTTGAATAACTTCAGGAAATCTTTTAAGTCAACCTTGTGTTTTAGTCAACAGGGAAGGTTTGACCTTTAACCCCCCAACAACCATCTGTTTCATTATTTATCTGAGGGAATCAGAGAGTTTTTGTTCTTTCACAAAAGTCCCTGACACCAAGATATTTCTAATAGCAGAAATTTTTCATTCTTGTCACTATTCCTTTTGAAAATACAGGTATTTTCATACAACACGTAGCTAATGAGTGAAACTTCAGAATCCAACCTTTCTCTATAATCACAGGAACAGGGATTAAAGAGGTCCCACTAGTGAGGAACATGAAAATTAATTATTGAGCTCCTTGTTTTATCCTCCCCATCTGTCTGATATTCTCGAGCACAGAAGGAGTTAGACAATTAAATTACTTCTCCTTTTACCTCATCGGGATGTTCTCTGTACCTTTTCCCCAACTCCAGACGCTCCCAAATTCTGCCCATTTACCAGCAAACATGTGGGTGTTTGCCTGTGTGAGGGCAGGGGCTTCTGGTTTTCCTGAATGCCAAGAAATCAGCCAAGCTTTTCAAACCATTCATCTCCACTGAGCACACTTAAAATGGTTTTTCCTCCTTCTGAGGCTTGCAGGAAATCCTTTCAGGGAGACACAGTCTTTGTAAGGAACACAGGCAAATTTTAAAATTATTATGATCAGCCTTTGTGCAAAGAGAAAGGCACAAAGGCACTTGTACACAGGAGAAAAGAAAGAGCAAAAATAACAACGAGAGAGGGATGTGCACTTGATATGTCAAGTGTGGGGGATACACTCTCCTTTAAAAACACTCATGAAATTCTCTCAGAAGTCACTGGGAAGTGCCCCAGTGCATCTGCCCAGGGCAAAATTAGACCCATTATATTTAGCTTTCCTGAGAAACCCTCGGTTTTGTAACATGTTTATATTTCTGTCATTATTTTTGGCAGCTAAACAAGTGAAGAATTTCATTTCTAGCAACTAGTTAAGACAGTTGGGGCAATTAATTTGTTTTATTCAACAATAAAGCTGTCACTTGGCAGGGCTGGGAATGAGAGGAACTCCAGCACGATGCTGGTGGAGCCTTTTCCCTGCTCAGGAAGGAGAAACTTCAGAGCTCTGTGTGTGAGTGTGTGTGTTTATCATCACTTTTGGCTCACTTGATATTGTTTTGCTTGAGGTGAAGCCAAAGGGTAAAAACTGCTAAAGTGGGCCCAGACCAAGATAAACACACATCCCTGAGACATTTTTTTGCTGAGGGATCACAGTCTGAATAAAGAATAATCCTTAAACTTTTGATTTATTTTCCCTTCAGCTTGAGCGCGTCTGACTCGTTCTGTGGCAGCACCAGGCTCAGCTTAGCTGATCAGGTAAAACACAGGTAAAACTCAGGCTGAGATAAATCAGATAAAAACCAGGGGCTTGGACAGAATCTTTACACTCACATTTGCAGCGTGGAGCCTTTTGAGGGGAAACACAGGGATTGCTCCTTTATTTTGGGAAGGGTTTGGCTTTGGGCCATGCCCTGGTCCCAGCACTGCACAGAGACACCTTTGCTTGCAAGGCCAGCTCATTAAAATTAGTATGTGGCCCTTGTTCTAGGAAAACACACTGGAGTTACTTCTGGAAATAGATGGAGCTGACCCTTGAAAATAGTCGTAATAACATTAAATCATCCGGAGAGGATTTAATTCAGGGGGGAAAAAATAGTATAAAAAGCAACTTTTTTTTAAAGACAACCAGTTATAAATGGTAATAAAGACAAATTAACTCAGGCTGGTCGTGGCTAGAGAGGGGAAAAGCTGGCATGTGCCCCACAAGGAGGGTGGGCACAAGATCAAGGGTTCTCCCCACCCCGTGATGCTTGGGACACAATTCCCAACACATCAAGTTCAAGAAACTTCCAAATCTACCCAAAGCAGCCAAAGGATCACCAGATTTCTCCTATGAAATGTGTGTAATGGGCCCCCTGGAAGGAGCAGGATATTGAGAAGGGACAGAATGATTTATCTACACCAAAACAAGGTGGTAGGGGAGAACCTACAGCAGGATGTTCCCTGAGAGCAGCAAAGGCTCCTGAGGAGGAAGAGGATGGACACCTCAAAAACAGCTGTAAGAAAATTTATGCTGGCAGATAAACCAAGCAAAAAAAAAAAAAGTAAATAACAAAAAAAGGGGTAAAATTTAATTTTGGATAGCTTAAGTACCACTT
>NW_024372923.1:1663303-1738303 GCF_014805655.1 Passer montanus | reverse complement strand
CCCAGCCTCACTCAAGGAATCTGAATCAGCATAAACCAGGATGTATTGAACCATGCCTATTATCCCCACTAGAGAAGAGAGGCCACAAAGGGCTGAGTTTCATCTGGCTCTTGGATAATTCAGGAAACAGATGGAATGCTACATCTTTCTCAGAGCCTGAGGACTAATGTAGCCCTATGGCGTTATCTATCAGACTAGAGGGGGGCTCTGGATTTTGAGGACCATTCCCAGGTCAAACTGGAGCATAATGCAGAGAAATACCCTTGGAAAAGCACTTGCTTAGGGTTCTATAGAGATTTCAGTCAGCTCGGAATTTGAGCTGTGCCACTTCACTGGAAACACAAGGTAAAATGCAAATTTACTGAGACATAATCAGAAAAGGTTCTCAACTCTTAAAATTTTGCAATATTCTTATTATAAATAGTTATATATTTAAATTCAACTTTCCTTCTGATATTTACCTGATTTTTTTTTTTTAATATTTAAATCCATTTTTATGCAACCTTTATGGCAAAACACAAGAGCCAAAATGGATGACCCTAAAAACCTCCATCAGAATGACACAAAACCTCTGAAAACATTTTGAGGAGGTTTTTTTCACCCCCAACTCATGTAAATTATTGCTTTGCTGGGAATATCTCCATCCTAGAGTGAATTTTTATGGACAAGCTATATGAAAATGGGGATTTTAAATAGTTACAGCCCCGCTAACCATACAGACATGACTCTGGTGCTGCAATAAATCACCAGGGCACAGCCACATTTGCTGGTGCTGGAGGGGTGGGAGACCCTCCAGTTTTGTGGTGCTGCTTGTCCTCACTCAGCTCTCTGGGTCTAAATGAGGAAGTAAAACAGGAGGAGAGGAGGGAATGGAGAAAGAGCAATCCAAGCTGTTAAGAACTCCCCAAAAACATTGCAGGAATTGGACATTCACCTGAAGTTTCCTCTCTCTGCAATGAGAGTTTGGCTCAAATTTTCTTGTTTTACTTAAAGAGTGGTGGAGAGGAGGACTGGGATTTGAGCTCCAAGATAGAAGACATGGATACAGGGAAATTTCACTGCCCTGGGGATTTCAGAATTCTCTCCCTTTTGGTTGTGTTCCCAAACTGCCTCAGCTTTTTGCCCTCATCTGCTCACTATGATTTTCAGTCCCCAGTCACCATATTCCCAAGAATTTTTCATGCAGCTGCTCTTGACACATCTTTCACAGCCCAACAAGATGCCACATCCTTCTCGGTATGGAAAGCAAACCCTTGGCAAAGCAGAATTGGGAAATCTCTGGTTACTCCTTTTCCAATAAATGGAAAATTCAAAGGCTTGGGAAACATCATGTACAGGAGTAAAAGTAAATTCTTCCAGTACTCACAATATCCCAGGCAAAGGGAACTGCAGCAGGAAATAAATCAATGTTTTCTTTAAAACTTCAGACTCTGAAATCATAGCAGAATGGAAGATCTTCTTCAAAATTCATCCCAGAAATTGAGTAATTCTCTGTGTGGGTCAGCTTTGCAAAGTACTTATCAGATAGGGATGAGGTTGATAAGTCCAGATTTCTGGTAAGAAAAAGGTTTTTGGAAATACTGGGCTGCATCAAGCAAGCAACCAACACAAGAATCCAGAAATCTTCCACAAAGTGCTTCATCCAAGACTTTTAAGAGGACTAACTAATGATTTATCTCCTGCCCTGAGAAAATTCATTGTTTGGGATGCATCCACTTCATGGTAGGTGTTAAACAAAAAAAATTTTTGTTTGTAAGAAATATTTGTATAGTTTTTCACACTGTGACATGTCTATAAAACATTTCAGCACCTTTCTAACAAGGTAGTGACAGAACATTTTGAAATTCAGTATCTTCCTCAGCACTGAAATCAATTTTCTACCATTGTCTTTTATTTGTGTAAGGAGGGAACAGGTGAGCAAAAAAATATTTTGGTTGAAATTGTCTTTTTTTTCTCTTCCCAGCTTCACTCAAGGAATCTGAACCAGCACAAGCTGAGTACTGAACCATGGATATTATCCCCACTGGAGAAGGAATGTGCTCAAAGCTGGAGAAACCAGGTGCATTCCTAGCAGCCCTCTCCTTGAAAAAGCACCTTTTTCTTCTGTGACAGATTCCTTACCCCCGCCGTTTTTCAAGCCTATCCAGAGCAAGGCTTGCTCCTGCTGGTTTTTTAGGATTCCCACTTTTCCTACCCATTCCAAGGCTGTGGGAGGGGAGGCTGTGCCAGCTCCTGCTGGGGGTACCCGAGCCAGGAGGGCTGGTGGTGTTGGGCAGCCCAGCCCTGCCAGAGGGAAGCTGCTGCTGGCCAAAGGGGATCCAGGCTCCCTAGGGCTCCCTTGGGCTCTGGGAAGTTGATGTGTTTTTGGATACACCAGGAGAAGAATGGATTTCAGTTGTGGGTCATCTGCTTGAACTTCTCTTTTTGTGGTGGAGCAGCACAAGAAGTGGTGAAATTGGATTTTTCTAGGTATTCTGGAAGTTTTGTATGGACCCTGCAGATGGCTTGAAGGAGACAAGTCTAGAGTTCCTAAACAGCAAAATCCATTCATCAGCCTGAGGTGGAAAAGCTCTTTTTTATCACCAGATGATGCAAAACTCAATTCTGGTATTAACCAGACCAAGGTTTCACATTATATTTGAACTTACGTATCAGTGATGAGAGGACTATTAAAGCTGTGGGGAGAAACTGCCCTCAGCTCACATTTATCCACCTTTTTCACCTTTTCTAATGAATGCTTGTTAAATTTTCAGTACACTCCTAAAAGATCTCACAAGTGCTTTAAATTCCTAAGCTCCAACATGTATTTGTAGAGTCAAAGAAAAATCAATCCATTGCAATAACAAATGAAGGAGTTATTTTTAAGAATTAACATGCTTGGGATTCACTAAACATTTTGAAATTCAGTATCTTCCACAACACTGAAATCAAACAATTAAACCCTTTTGGAAGTTCATGATAAAAAAAAAAAAAACACATAAATTTCAGTTCAACAGTGGCAGCTCATTTCTAATCTCTAATCCGTGGGTTTGCATCTCTGTGTGTCTTGGAAAATGTTCTCCTGGGCATGCATGTGCAAGTCCAATCATGGATTTTTTGAGATACCTGGTGATCTGCATTTGAGTAGTTGAGATTAGGCTTGAGCCTTTAGTCTCTTTCAAGTGCTTAAATAGCTGCCTCTTCAGGCTCAAGCCAAACCAGTTTTAAGAAGTAGCTGGAGGAGCATTTAAAATTAATCTTCTCAATTCTGCTCCTGGATTGGCAAGTGTTTGGCAATTCCTCTTGCTCAGCTGGAATGGGAGGTTCTCCTTCGTTTAACACCGGGACCTGTCTGAGTCAAACCAGGCTATTTTTTGATATGGTCCTTGCCTGACACCTCTTGTCTAGAAGAAGGCACTGAAAAACTCAGAGCAGGGGGATCAAAGCATCTGAAATAACTTGGGACTAAATGTATTCCCCCCAAAAAAGGAATCCAGACATTCAAAGTACTTTTAATACTCTTCCAAGCATGATTTCTTATTTGGTCTTGGTCTCCAGGGTTTGTCACCACTGCTGACTTATTTTTTTCTTTAATATTAAATCTCAGTTTAAATTCTGGGATTCAGCCATGCAGCTCAGCCCCAAGTTTTCAGTCTTGCCGGGCTTCTTCCCAACACGTGATATTTTCACTGGAATTTCATGGAACCATGGAATGCCTGGAGTTGGGAGGGACCTTCCAGATCATTTAATTCCAACCCCCTGCCATGGCCAGGGATGCCACCCACTAGATCAGGCTGTTCATCAGAAAATTCAATGTTATATTCATGTATCTGTTCCGAGGAAGATAAAAGTCCACAAAATTCCCCTGAAATGCAAAAAAAGAGAAATTTGGTGATGTCACTCTCTATCAGCTGTGAAAAATGGGATCTGAAAAAGTTTTTGTACCCTTGCACCACCTTTTCTTTGCCTCTGAACCAGGGAAGGCCCATTGGAGATGACATTGGATGCCAATCCAGCTTGGAATTGGGCTCTCCGGGCAGTTAATTAAGACATTTCTCCCTTCACTCCCAAACTCTGTACATTTCAATCTGTTTAATTCTCCCAGGAAGTCAAAAATAAAGTCAGGAAAGAGCCATATTGTCGCACAACTGCAATGGTCTCCAAGGAAGGGTTTTGCTCCCAGCCTGGTCTCAGAAAACTTTGGAAATGTTAAGAACACCCAGATGTAAAATCTCCAAAGAATAATACAAAAGTTGAGGGTTTATTTTCCTTGTGAAGATCTTTTTGTAAAACAGATTGGGTTTGCAAGTATTTTAAGCATCTACTTGTTTTTCAAAATCTGGGGTTTGATAAGAATAAAATAAAATAAAATAAAATAAAATAAAATAAAATAAAATAAAATAAAATAAAATAAAATAAAATAAAATGAAATAAAATAAAATAAAATAAAATAAAATAAAATAAAATAAAATAAAATAAAATAATAAATAAAATAGAAAAAGGTTTATGGTTTTTTTGTTTTTTTAAGAAAACATTTTCCTGTGGAACTTTTACTTTTTGGAGAGGTGCTCTGGGTACTGCAGAGATTTGGGTGATCAGTCCTTTCTGTGTGCTGGACTTTGGCCTTCCAGCCATCCTGGAATGGTGAACTCCCAACACTTAACACACATCCAACACACCACAGCAGGATGGGAGGCAGCCAGGATTTCTGGAAGACACAAGACAGCCAGGACATGGATTCTGCAAGGAAATGAGGGCATCCAGCTTCAATTTCCAAGAGGCCTCTGGTGTAATTTCAGCATCCTGTTACACTCTGGACTCCCTTGTTTTGCACACACAGGAACCCAATTAAAGCTGTCCAAAGAGCCTTAAAAAAAAAAAATGACTTTAAGAAGCTTTGATTCTTGCAGAAAAAGACACTTTCTGCTCAAGATTCTCAAGTCCTCAGTCACAGCTGGCATGCCTAAGCTTTGGACAGAGCTTTCCCAGTTTCTCAGATATGATTTCTTAATCTTTTTTCTTCTGAAGTCTAATCAGGACAGGGGACTTTTTTGGATAGGAATAATTCCAAACCCCATTTTTTCCCTTTTTTTTTTTTTTTCTGAAAAATCCAAATGATTAGCTTCCCTCTCTGCGCTGCTGGTGCACGAGCACTGCATTTCCTCATTTTTGACACAAGTGGGATTAGTGGAGGTTTGTAACAAAGGCTTTTCTGACAGTCTGCATAGCCACGGCCAAACCCAGGAATACTGGGAATCCTGATGAGAAAGCTTGCTCGTTTCTAACCCAACGAGGTTTGGAAAAGTATTTAAACTTTTGGAGCTTAACTAAACCTTCAAACCTTTGGGTATTGTCACACTGGGAACTGTGATAACTGCAGGTTTTATTATATGTCTTTCTCCTGCTATTTAATGTCCAATTAATTTCATGATAGGGCATATTAAAAAGATGCTTCGTGTATGGAGGAGGATTGTATTGTGCTCTAACCATTTATTGTAAAGCTGCAGAGGATATTTTAAAATAAATAAATATAAATTTGTCCTAATTTTTACTTAAAAACACAATTCTTGGTTTACTCCAAAGTTTTAAAATAATATGGACCATGACTTTTTTTTTTTTAGGAAAACTAAGCATCGCTCTGGAGAATAAATATCCCTCTGACCCCTATAAAAATCAAGACACAAGGCCAGCATATGGAAATTATTTTACTCTTGACCGTGACTTGCAGAAGAGATGCCTGGAAATATTGTGCTGGTTGTTGGTAGCAGCCTTGTTAAACTGCTCCCCCAACAAGGACAATAAAGTGGCAGCAGTTAACAGCCCCAGCAGGGCCCTCAGAAACTCTCCCTCTGTCTGGGTGCCACTGCAGGAGCTGGAATTCATCTCAGCACTCAGGGTAAGTGTGGGGTGAGCTCGATTTTAAAGGCTCAGGGCAGGTTTGGGAAGCTGTTGAATATTCATTGTTAATTGGCTCCTTTTGCTGCAAGAAGGTGCCCCCAGGACGGGAGCTGTAAAAACAGCTCTGGGCTGCTCAGGTGCTCAGGAAGAAGTGGCATTTGGGATGTGGAATGTCTGGATGTGTTCTTGCAGGATTGGGTCCAGCAGCAGCACGGAAGCATAGAACATCCTAAGTTGGAAGGGATCCATAAGGATTACTGAATTCAACTCCTGGCCCTGCACAGGATATTCCCAGAATCACACCATGTGCCTGAGAGCGTTGTCCAAACACTCCCTGAGCTCTGGAATGCTGGACAGGGAAAATCTGCACGGTTCAGGTGTGCCCCACCATTCACAACCATCCCAGTCCTCTTCCTTGTCGAGGTGACACAGGAATGCAGCTTGGCACAGAACCTACAGATAATACCTACTTTTTCCTAAAGATCCCAGATAGCCAGACTTCATTTAAAATCCCAGTTCTGTCCAAGGCATCCTTTCTAAATGGGAGCTTTTGGGTTTGCACTGCCCTGTGGCTGTGGACACCAAGCAGGGGTGGACAGTGTATCCCATCTAGGAGTGTCCCACATTAAGACACTGCTGATTCCATCCCCTCAGGCTTCCTGCTGGTGAAGTGGGATGAACTTGAAGGCACCAGAGATGCTATCAGCTCACACATCAGCAGAATATAATGGGACATTTGCATTTTCATCCCTTTCTTTCCTAAGTCACCACCCACAGCTTCGTTTCCATGCCTAAATATAGAAGGGTGATGTTTGCACGTTCTTTTGTTCTAAAATTCAATTAATTTTTTATTAGCAGAATTAAATAATTAATAATTTTCCTTAAACTTTCCAAAACTCTCCGCTGCTGGAAGGACCTCACAGTGCCTACACCACACATATCTGCTCCCTGGAAAACTTTTTAAACAATTCCAGCCTCCAGCACTGGCAGCAAGGTTCAGTTTTTTGTGGCTGTCAGACGAAAAAGGGCCCTGGTCCTCTCAGGAACATGCAAAGTGTTTCATCCAGAGTGATATTTGCTTAAAAGATTTCTCTCTCCAGCTCTCACTGGGAAAACTTCTGCCTGTTGTGTCCCAAGGACCAGCTGCTGGGAAATTTAGTGGAAATGTGTATAGAGAGAGACGAGGGAAAATTGTTTTGCCATTTATTCCAAACTGATTCTGGCATGAGATGAACATATATAGGAAGCCATATTTATAAAGGGCACTCCATACGCAGTGCTGGATCTGGGTATGTCCAGCCTTAATTTCAAAAAACAGATTAGAACTATCCAAGATCCAACATTTTTCATAAAGGTTTGTGGTTTGTTTTTTCCCCTGCCTTTTGAGGACTATATAACACGGGCTACAAAGCCAAGAGGGATCTACAGGATGACAGAGGCCAGTTCTCTCCTCCACTTCCCTCACTACCAGCATTAAAGTCTTGTTCATAAACACGGAGTGCAAATTGAATACTTAGCCCAGCCCTCTCCACGCTCATTCTGCCCTCTTTGAAGTTGAACAAATGAAGGGTTACTTCTCAGGCAAGGAAAAAAATTGAGGTTGATTAACCATGGGCATGCATAATTTATATGGAGTTTGAACATCCTGTGAAAATGGGCCAAAGATGTTTCTTTATAAATTGGGCTCTATGAATTTGAGATGATCTTTAGCATTTATTATTGCTCAGGCAGCATCAGGGCTCTGCATTGTCTGACTCAGTTTCCTCCCAGCCACTCGATTTAAATGCTCAGCTCTCTGTCTGCATCACCAAAGCCAGGCTTTGCATCTTGTTACAGCCCTCCAGTGCTGCCCTGTGGTTTGTAGGATGAGGAGCACTGTTTGGGAACTGTAGGACTCCCATTTGAAATTATGCCTGCTGGAAGGAAACCAGGAAAAACGCCTTATGAATCTAACCTCAGTCCAGGTAGCACATTGCCTGCTCTCTGACAAACCCTGCATGTGCCTTTAAGAAACAAAAATTAATGCAAAGCTTATTACAATCCTGGTGGTTGCTAACGCTTTCTCTCTTCCACTGTCCAAGTGTCTGAATTTCAGCTTCAGATGAGTGTGGCCTGCTGGGATTTGAGCTGCCAGTTTAATTAGTGTTCAGTAATTTCAATAATGAGTGACAATTCATTGGGGCTTTTAGGTTGGTCTTCTGTTCAGAAGCAAATCAATAATCCACAGTTTTTCCCCTTCTTTAAAGACAAGAAAGTGGCATGTGAGTTACATCAGATGAGAGAAAATAAATGAGGAAAAGCACAACTCCCTCAGTAACTTGAGAGGCAATTGGCTTTAATGGTGTGGGCAGCCTCCCTGGTTTGTTGATGTTATTGGATGAACAGAAAGGTCATTAGTATCTGGAAAGGGGCTCCAAAGATTCTCACAGTAAACAATTTGCCCTGGCTGTAACCATAGTGATTTGGGTAAATGAACACAGGTATACGGATTACTACTGTATTCCCCAGGCTGCCTATATTATTGCCTCAGAAGATATAAAAACAATTGAGGCTAATTGTATGAGAGTGAGTTTATTACAAACATAAATGGAAGGGGAAAAGAAACCAGATATATTGTTCAGAAGCTTTTTTAATCTCTTAATTTTATATGTACATGTGCACATATATATGTGGTGCGCGGAATGCGTCGGTGAGAGCGCTCTGTCTCCAAGTACATCTCCATGTGGAAACATGCACTGATAAATTTTCTCTGGATTTTGGTCCACAGGCCAAACTGCTGCTTTTCCTTTGCTCCACAGGCCAAACTGGAATGCAGGTTTTCCCCCCTCTGCCTGGAGCAGGGTGTTTTCCACCACGGGTGCTGAACCCCGGTTTGGACACCTCCGTGCTGGTTGACACTGGGGTCTGGAATGCTGAAGAACTACGAAACCATTTATTTTTTCAGCCTTGGAAGGCTGAGAAGAACAGAACTTCCTGGAAACTGGGAAAAAGGCAATTACCCCCAAATAAGGCATTGATATCCTCTGCATCAGCAGTCCCATACTGGGGTGTCACCCACTCCACCCATGGCATTGCACCCACGTACAGGAGTGACATTTTTTTGAAAGTTGCATTGCTCCCTTTTGTTACAGCAACAAAGAGCCAGCCTTGGCGAAGGGTTGTGATTTGCAGTATACAAACCCATTAAAAAAACACAAATGAAATACCCAGCTGGGAAGGTCAAGTCTAATGAGGTGGTCTGTTGTGAGAAGTGGTAGCTCACAGCATCCCCCATGTAGGCCAGAGGTGATTCCAAGTGAACAGCTGCTTATAATTATTATAATCTGACACTTTTCATCCACCTCAGGTGCTATTTTTTTCTCACAAGAGAGCAGATTAATTGTATATCAACTGATATACATAAAAAAGGATTTGATAGAAGGCTTAATAAAGTAACATTAAATAGGCGCTCCCACTGAAATTCTAATGTGTATATTCTTAATTAAATTCCCTTGTACAGTACAGTAATTCAGGTGCATTTGGATTCCTTTTTCTTCCGCTGCATATAAAGTTTAAAATTATTGTTGCTATGAAACTAAAGGCAAATAGGAGGAGAAAAACCCTGTGAGTCTGACCCACATAGGCCCCTCTTCTAGAGGGAGAAAAATCAGTTAATGCTCCATCTCTCATTCTGCGCCGCGTCTACGCAGGCCCTCGGTATTCTCATGTTAAAGAATACGCTCTCCCATTAGAATTTCAATAGAGCCCTGCTCCCAGGTGAAAAGGCAATATCCACATTAAAATGAAGATATTATTAAAAAAAAGAAAGTACCATGTGCAGCAGTCTATTGACATCACTCTGGAGGGAAACTGTTGATTTAGAGGAGGAGAGGTAGCTGGGTGTGTGTTTAAATTGAACATCTGATAGCGCCGTTCCGCTGCTGTTTACTGGTGTTCAGCAGCCAAACACACAATGTTTACATGGCTTCACAGCGTGTCCTTCCTCACAAATCGTAAAAAATAACCCAATATTACCCACAATAAGGAACATCCCAATTAAACCTCTTCTCTAAACACTGCCTGAGCAGTATTAAATTGCATGGTTTGCTGTGAAGAGGGAACTTCCTTTGCAGCGCGGGCGTGCGGGGTTTAATCAGACACGTTCAGTACAACTGCTGGAAAAAATGAATGGAATCTCCCGAGTCCCACGACGTTTCCTATTGAAATGAATGAAAGACACATGGGGTTTGCTAAAGATTTCAGGCTGGGCCTTCAGAGACCCTGCTGTCTTCCAGCACTGTGTGCTCGGCGTGTGCAGTGGGGAGCCTGAAGAAATGGACATTTGTGTGCCCTTCTCCAGGGGCCCACTGGGACTCCAACCTTTAGCAAGATGCCCCATGTTATGTTGGATCTGCTTCAGATCCATTTGTCTTGGATCCCTTGGAAGATCAGATTTTTTCTCCGTGCCTCTTTTATACAAACAGGAAGTGTATTTCATTAAAATAGCTTGGATCCTTCCATTCCTGTTTCTAGTGCACAAGATTCTTGAAAAATCCTTCTCTCAGTGACTTCCTTGGGCTACCAGGGACAGTTTTACATCTCCTCCAGTCTGCTGTCCAGCACACAGATTTCCTCACATCCATACAAACACTAATTCCTGTGAATTTCTTGGGATGACCTCAGCTTCCCATGGAGTCATTAGGTCAGTGTTGATCCTTCAGCATATAAGGAGGAATTTGTTTATTTTGCTAAATTCTTCTGTTCAAAGCTCAGTGCTGGACAATGTCCTATGGTGTTAAATAGCACATTCCAGTCTAATCCCAAATTTCCTTAGTATTTGGGAGGGATCACCTTCTTCTGTTAATTATAATTTATTTCTATTTAAATTTTGAACTTGTCAGGTAATTTTCAAAAATGAAGAAAATCAATTCTAGTTCATAAAAACCTTTAGACTGGAGAGAAGGAAGGAGATGTAACACTCTTGAGATTAAGTTACACTACATTTTGATAGCATGGGGTTTAATGAACCCCAAATACCCACAGCCTTGCTATTATCCAGTTCACATCACACATCAAAGCAAATGTGGGACTTGCAAAAAGATTTTTATATGTATTTGCAATTTGCCCCCAAACATGTATTTAACCCAGACAAGTACTAGATCCTATAAGAGGGTGTCTCCTATAAGAGGGTGTCTGTTCTCTTTTTTTTTTTTTTTGTATGACATGAACCTTCAGAAAACACCAACTTCCTCTCCCATCTGAGACAGGAAATGAGGAAAAACTTCAAGAAATAATTTACAATTCATCAAGCTGCTGCAGGTGGAGAAAAAATTTTAGATCTGCCCCTGACTTGATTGTTTAATAGAGAGAAAAAAAAATCTAAAATAATCAAATATCATTTGAGTTCCTTATGTTTGCCCTGTACTTCCCAGGTTGCTGAGGTGTGACTGTGAAGAACTCCATGAACTTCTCCCTCTGCCAGCTTTGCTCCCAGACATCAAAGATTTTGTCTAAAAATTCTCTTGTCTTGGTTGCCTGTGAGCCATTGAGTCTTTGAGCAGAGAAAGGGAGAGTGGGAAACTATGGTAGAGCAGGAATATTAAAATATAATACCAAACATAATGGTCCTGTTTTGATAGAAATACAGAATTATTTGGGTGGGAAGGGACCTTAAAGATCATCTCAGTCCAAACCTCACCAGACCAGAGTGCCAGACCACGTCTGCAACTCAATTTGCAGCTCAAAACCTTTGATGCAGATGCAGTTTGAAAGTAAAAGGTGCTGTGTATAAACAGAGTATATAAAATATATTCCAAAGGAAGTGGTTGGCAGGGGTGGTGTGGATGACAGCTGACTGCAGCTGCAGTGAATAATTGCAGTCATATTTGCACTGGTCCAGGATATCTTTTAAAATAAATTACAGACTCATCACCCCGCTGCCTTCTGGCAAACAGAATTAAACATTAATGTATCAACAGTTTATTAAAGACAATAAAGTCTTTTTAAAAAACAACTGTACTTAGCAAGTGGTAGGGAAAAAAAGAGAGCTCTAGCTCAGCCATTTGAAGTAAATTTGTAATCAAGTGATTGAATATGGCTGGTATTCAGATATAAATTTCTTACTGGAAACTGAGATGAAATCCTACACATCCTCAGATGCCTGCGAGGTTTGTCATCCTCACTGCTACAAGCCATTGGTGGAACTGGCTCTGTAGTGGGAGTACTCAAAACTTTTTAAAGATAAAACCCACAGAAGAGAGCCTGGTGGGCATCAGATTACCTGCTGCATGTCCTTATCCACCCTCTTGTGCTGAGTGCATCTAAATACTTCAGCTGGATGGGGTGAAAATCTGCTGACATCATCCATGGACTCTGCTCTGATTTTCCTGTAAGCAAATACTGAAATAACCATGGGAGAACAGCAGTTAGATGAGGAGAAATGCTAAGATCCTGATTCAGCAAAAGCTTTTACAAAGGTATTTAAAGTTAAGCACATGCTTAAGTGCTTTGCTGAATCAGGGCCTGGGGGAGGTCTTGTTATCTATGAAAGATTTCTAAGTGGGACGTGGAGAAGGAAACCAAGGTGTAAAATTACAGGAGGGTAAAGAGAAATGGGGATGTGTGAAAAGTTTTATGCTGTTTGAACTTGCTCAAGAAACTCAAGATGCATAGATAAGAACAAATATCCAGTCAAATGAGAGCAGAGGTGGAGCAAAGGGAGCAGGGCAAGGAGCTGGAGGAAGAACTGACATTCCAGCAGGTGAACAGCAGAGGAAAACTGCTGCTGTGCCTGGAAGGATAAAGTACTCAGGCTAAAAACCAAAAAAACTACCAAACAATAAACATCCATACAAAAAAACTATCTCTCAACATTTATAACCCCGTCCAAGATCTCTTCAGCATCAACTCCAGAAGGAAGGAGGAAATATTGAGAGTCTGACTCTGAGGTGGGCTCAGATGATCAGAGCATGGTGTTGATAACACCAAGCCTGAGGGTTTGATCCCTGCATGGACCATTAACTAGAGTTGGACTCAAAGATCCTTCTGGGTCCCTTCCAACTCAAACTATTCTGTGATTCTGTCTTTCTGTAATTCAAGTTTTTAACTTTGGTGTTTCACCTGGGAGCAGAGGCAGGTTCAGGGGCTGAGCTGCTCTGGAGTAGGAGACACTTCAGGCCAGCAGACAGAGAGGAGCGGGGTGGGGAACCAGCTGTGGTGAGAGTGCTTCAGCACCACCCTCAGCCATGGGGGAGGATGTCCAACAGAGCCACCCCAGGGTGGGACACAACCCAAAATGTGGCCCTGGCAGGAGGCTCAGCACCAACCCCATTGCTCAGCCCCACCATCCACGTTGGGTTCTACCACCTGCTGGTCCTCTCAACCATTCAGTGACATCCTGTGTTGGATGTCACCTTGATTTGCTCCAACATTTTGGGAGGGTAGAGGAGCAATCAGTCAGCTGGGCCTGTGCAGGTTCAATCAAGCCAAGCTCACATGCTGGAGAACCTCTCTGCAAAGTGAAACATGGGGCAGGGAGGGGGAATGAGGTGGGATTTCCTTGGAATGTCCTCTCCTCATCCAAAGCAGCTCCATTAATCCTTCCCTTTTAGTAGTCCTCTTTCCTCTGTTGATTATGAAAAAGTCAGAATGGAAACTCAGATGGCATAAATAGAACAAAGATTCCTAAAAACTTTAAAACAAGAAATTATTTCAAGTGACTGGTGTATTTTAAACCCAGTAAGTCCTTATTCTTGAACCAGGAAGGAAGAGGAAGCTTCTTTGCCAAAAAGCTTGACTGAGGTGGTTCCTGCAGTGGAGAAATGTGCTGAGTGTTCCTGGGCTGTTTTTTCTTGGCAGCAGGTTTCCTCTGGGCATTTCTTTGATTATGCCCATGTAATATGATGATTATCAGATTTCAGTCACTGGTGCTGTTCTCCAGCTTGGCCTGTTGCAATAAATTAACCCAGGCCTTATGCTTAGTCCTGTATCAGGGTGCTTTAATCACGTAACGTGACCATCAGATTCTCTGTCCACAAATTGGCCACAAGTTTGGTCAAATTATCAAATTACATTACTGGAGTAATATTAAAATCATGTGAGCAGGTTTTAAATCCCAGTAGTTCATGAACTTTTTTTAATATCTGCCAAGCTGAACAATGGGACCCTTTGCAATCCCCCAGTGAGCACCTATTAAAACCACAATTTACAACTATACATATCATCTAACGTGTTAACCAGGTGTTCCAGTGTTATTGTTTGAAATTCTACCTAGGTTTAAATCAAATGAAGAAAAGCCAAAAGTCCAATTAAAATCCCACATTGCCTCTTTATCGTGTGTAGGTGAAAGACATTTGTTATAGATTTAATGGCAGAAATCTCATAAAATTTTAGGCCATCCTCTTTTCTTCCCAGTTTCTTGTTTCTTGCTCCGATTCTCACAGCTTACTGGCATTTCCTGTTCTTATCTGTAAAAAAAATAGAATAAATCTAGGAATTTCTGGCTTAATTTTAGTAGCATCCTGGACACTCCAGCAGAATTTGACAATTGAGTGTTGTCATGGGATATTAAAATCCTGCAGTGGGCCCATTTAAGCTATTATTTCATAGGCTGTCCCTTAATCAGTTCCATCCCTCGGCTGTGCACTCTTTGCCAACATGTGTCTATTTTATTTAATAGTTCAGTGACAACAAATTTATGTTGCTAAGCTCCAAAAAGTAAACCTCACCAAAATATCTCCCCAAACTGCCTTTACAGACGTCCACCAAAGTAATATGGAATTCAGTTGTCTTCACTTGGCCATAATTACTTCCAGACCCAGGCTGCCTATCTTTGTCTTTGGCCATTTTTCTCATTCCACCCCAGCCCAGAAATCGTGGTGTTTCTTTACATTTATGGTTTTCTACTTAGATTTCATTGTCACCCACCCCTCCCACCTTTTGATTTTAGCAGACCTTGACATTTAACTAGTGACCTAGCTCTCCCTCCAAATATATGTTTGCTTCTCTGTTTGACAAAAGGCTTGGCTTTTCAGTGCCCAATAAAACAAATTAATTTTCTTTCAGTGAGACAGCCTTCCCCACCCCCCTTCTTTTCTCAGGCATTAAAATTGGGACAGTGTAAAAAGTCACCGTTGCCTCGCTAATTTGAAATCCATTGAATAATATGATAAATGAGAGCAACTTTTTGTCCAGAATTAGTGAAACTGGCAAAAAATAAATGTGTCAGTTACAGCACATCTGTTCTCTTTTACACTTTACTTAAGAAAATAATTCTTGCCAGATTTTACCCACCCATAATAATTACACAATTTTTACAGATGTAGTTTGTAACAGCTTCACTTTGGTCCAAAACCTTTAATATGACTTGCAATGAATTTACTCCTTGGCTTGCACTTTATTATGTTTTTGCAATAAAAGGGCTGAGGTAAAGTTATTTGTTTCCAGCTCTGCACCTTTTGCTAACATTTTTATAAACAAAGCTGCTAGGCTCAAAATGATTGTTGCTGTCATCACCACTGTTACCATTGCAATTACTGCACGGTTTGCATTTGGACGTTTCATTTGGCTCTTGCTCCCAGTCTGTTTTCCTTGTCCTTAATTATCTGTTCTGTGGGAGCACCAGACCAGCAAGAAGGGCACTCATGCATGTCCAGCTGCAAATGATAAACCATCATGACTTCCATTGATATTTAAAGACAACGCTACTAATTATTGGAGATGGGGCCTGGCTAGGAAATTTTGAGGCAGATCCAGAAATCTCTGCATTTCAGGAGCCATAGGGCCTTGAGGTTTGGTTTGGCCCCTGGAAACACCTCCCAGGCTCCAAAGTTCAGGTCATTCCATGCCAGGGGCTCGGCGTGGGCCAAGCTCTAATTGTAACAGCATGGCAGGCAGTGCCACCGTCATCAGGCTCTGTCTCAGGTTTACAGCCATTTGCAAAACTTTATAAATCAGATGCAAATATTTTCAGCTGCTGAAACTTGCCATAAAATAGCTTGGCCTTAGTCCAAATGAATCCTGACATCCAATTTTTTAAAAGGAAAAAAAAATTAAATGAAGGAAAGAGAAGTTGCAGTTTCTGACCAAGAGCAGATAGGATGTATCAGGTTTCTTTTTTGGGGCCAGATATTTAAAAAAAATGGATTCATGAGGATCAGCACATTATTCCATGAGAAGGACCAGCCCACTAATGATGCTTGGGAAGACAAGGCTCTGTTTAATTAACAGCCATAGACTGAGTAGTGCCTACACACTGATTTTGAGCTCGTAAATTAAACCTTTATTACTTTTAAAAGGGAGGGGTGACAAGTTGAGTGGAGGTGACACTCTCAGCCACCTCTGAGCACGTGTTTGGTGCCCACACAGATCTCTACCCGCTATTATTGTTATTATAATTCATGGTATAAACTGTAACCACTTGCAACTGCTCCACACTGCACAACCCAATTAAGAGCAACAGAAATGGCTGCACTTAATGGGTCCAATGACATGATAATGCCTTCAAAGGGTCAGTGCCCTACATCGCACATCAATGGCAGTTGACACACTGTTTTTTAATGCTACCACTTAAATATGCATTAGAGGTTTGAAAGCAGCATTGAAGTAATGAGAAGGGTTAGGCTTAAACTTATAAGTGCAAGTAAAGTGTGACCTGCAAATATAAGTGTTGATAAATTCAAGATAGCATTTTTTTTTTTAGTGTAAAAGCACTTTTCAGACTTAGGTATTTTTAATTCTGTGTTCCTGCAAAATCTAAAGCATTTACTGGGTTCACTTGGAGCAGTGAAGCTTCAGCAGATGAAGCCTGGGTTCAGGGACAGGGCTTCTTTACTCACAATATGATGGCAGCGTGCCCATAAATGTATGATTTTTGAAACAGAGTTTAGGAAACTGCTCAATGTGCAATCACAACATGAAATAACATCTTGTCACAGCTTGCCAAAGAGCTGGGCATGATTCCCTACTGCTCTGAACCCTGTCCCCAGGCAAATATTTTAAATCCCTTTTGCAGCACCTGCAGGAGACAGAAACAGCAGTGAGATCCAGGGCTTGCTCCCAAGGCAGATCCCAATTCCAGGAGGGTTCCCACCTGACCAGGAGTGGTGTAAAAACCTAACAAACTTCTCTTCTGCTGGCAGTGTGGTCCTCGGTGTTTTGGGGGTGCTTATCAAGCTGCTCCCACTGTTTTATCAATTCAATCTGTTGCATTGTTTTATGTTTTGGGTTTTTTTTGTAGATAGCTCAGACACCTAATCAGAACAAAATAAGGTAGACATACAGAATGGGTTATTAGGGGCTGAGAGGCTTCTGATTTCACTATCAGCTTCAGTCTGGATTTTTAGAAGTTGGACACCAAGGCCATGGGAGTCAGGTGGCATCTCTCTGTTCTGCACGCAGAGATGTGTCTGACCCTGTCCTCCACTCTGCTGTCCCAGGGAAATGAGACAAATTCACTTTGAGTCCTGCAACATTTGTGGGGTTTACTTTGATAAAGCAACTCAAGCTCTGAAATCCAAATTGCCTCCTCCTGGCCTTGGCTGGGATGCTGCATCTACAGCAAGTACATAGGCAGGGCTGCAGGGGATCCAGGATGAGCGCTGAACCTGTGACTCCCTTTTAATTAGATCAAAAAGAAAAAAAAATTAATAAAAGAAAATAAAAGAGAGAAAAAAAGTGCATCTAATATTTTGGCTGTTGAACGATTCTTTAAAAATCCAGCATCGTCTCTCTAATCCCATCTGAACATTGTGTGCATGCAATTTAAATATGTTAATAATCACTCCCTGCTCCTGTCATTTAATCTCTTTTTTTAAGTTGTTTAGGCAGATGCTGGAGCCAGTCCAGTTCCCTTTCCCAGCTGAGCCCTTTCCCTTTTCCCTCGCACCACAAGCCCGTTGTGGGGCTCATTTTTGGGCCATAACAGAACATCTCAGCCCTGCCTACTCAGAGCCCTCATTACACCAACTCCCTTCACCCGGCGCCGGCGCGGTTCTGCCGCTCACTCTCTCCCCAAGCCCGAGCCTGAGCAGCACAAAGAAAGTCTTTGGTGCTGTGGAGGCGGCACATTTCCCGAGCAACGCCGGCGCTTCCTCCCCCATTTACGGGAGGAACGGGCTGTAATGAATTTAGATGATATTCAGCTCTACTACGCTGCTTAATTCACTCGGTGGCCTTGATGTTATAGGAGATGAGCAAAGGGACCGGGGGTAAATCCAGTTGACTTGGTGTTAAAGTTAACATTAACAACAGTAACAGCAAGCTCCCGGTGTTCGACTGTCACTGACCCTTCAACACGACTCAAAAGCGCTGTGATTCCCATATTTCCCCTGCTAAAGCAAATACAAGCCCGAGCGGTAGCGCGCGGTTGGTTTTGAGCGTGCCCTGCGCTGGGTGGTCTGGGGACTTATCCTACTTCCCATCTCATTTGCCTGCAAACGCCTTCACCTTGTCAGGGCCAATAATTATCCGGCCAGCGATGCTCAGAGCTGCCATTCCTTAAGATTGGATGAGATTGAAGAGGCTGAGGCTCGGCTCCTCTGTGCATTTTCTCCGTCAGTTAGTGTATACACTGGGGGCCCGGCGAGCCCTACAGCAGAGCTACACTAACTTTCTCTCCCCTTCCTTATTATGGAGCTTAATAACAGCAGGCAGTGTATTAATATGTAAGAGATCAAGAGATTATTGATTAGAATCACTTGGCTAATATCCCCTGTCTGTCATGTAGTTCAGCAGCCCTTTCATGATTTTTTGTGTCAGTCCATTTAAATATTCATGACAGAGTTGCTTTGTACCTCCACGGCTGAATTTCTAATTAATCTGTCAAAAGAAATACAATATGCCCCTAAGCCTTATTATTATAAGGGTCAGCTGAAACAGAGCTGGCCTGGCTAGGCCTAAGGGGTAATTAATTATAACAATGCGGTGTTTACCTTCGTCAGTACCTGCGGCCTAAATGAGTGCTAAATTAGACTCAAACCACTTCAGTCCGTGTTTGAAGCACCCCGATATGCCAGACTAAATCATAATGATGGGGAGGAGAGAGCGGAGAGCCGCTCCTGTGTAACAACATAATCAGCAATTATAGCTAGGAAATGGGGAGAAGGGGGAATTTTATCTCATTAGAAGAGCCCGAGCAGAAAGTTTTTTTTTCTGTCACCAGCTCTTTTCTTTCGAATTCAAATGATCCCACTCTAAAGGTGAGGGATCTCAAATTTAATTCCAGTGCAGAAAGCCAGCCTAATTAGTGGTATACTTTGGCTAAAATATGAATGACATTTGCTCCAGCTTGCAGCGGCCTATTAATAGAGGGTGTCAGAGTGAAACATTAAGTGTATCATTCTTCTGTCAATTTATTTCTGTCATTATTGTTTCTTTATTTCCTCTGCCACATTATGGTCACTAATTTCTTCTCACTTTTATGAGATTCTTAATGTGGGCCTTTAATGAACTCCAAAAACTCAACCACAACTCTGAAATTAAAATACTAGTCTCCTGTCAGTGTGACGCGACAGAGTAAAACTTGAATAGTATCATTCTTCTGTCAATTTATTTCTGTCATGATTTTTCTTTATACCCTGCCACATTATGCCCACTAGTTTAATTCCATTTTTATGTGACTTGTTAATGTGAATTTTAGGTGGCTTTTAATCACCTCCAAATTTGTAGAATATCACAATAAATCATAACTGTATCCCCTCTTATGACAATTTATTTCTGTCATTATTTTTTATTTCTCCTTCCTTATTACAACTCCTAGTTTCATCTCCTCCTCTGTGACCTTTACATAGTTGCATTTTGAAAAGAGGGAGCACAGCCAAAGTTTCCTCTTTTGCAGCATCATCTTGCAGTGATGCTCTGTCCACCCGGCGGTTCTCTGTCCAGCCAGGAGCACTCGGCCTGCCCAGTGGTGCTCTGTCCATCCAGGAATGCTTTGTTTTTCCAGGGATGCTCCACCTGTCCCCACCATCCAAGCCATAACTCCAGAATACCCACACAGAGCACTGTGAGCCTTGGTGTGCCCCAAACAGCAGGACCCTGCCCCAGCATCCAGAATGCGTGTCCCTTGGGGACTGGGTTTAAATAAATGACATTTCATTAATGATATTGATTGGGACCAGTCTAATTCATCTGTGTAATGAACAGGGGTAATTAATTTAGGGTGGTGATTCCCATTTCCCATGATCATTGAGGGACAATTGAAGCAGGCTGGGGCTGCAGCACCAGGAGGTAACGTGGGGTGCTCATTGCAACACACCCCAGACCTCCCTTGACAGTAACATTTTAATAAGAAAATTTCAACAAGCACAGAAACCTACACCAGTTCTTGGGTAGTGACTCACCAAAAAAACCCCCAACAACAAAAAGTGTTTTTAACATTTTTTTTCATCTCTCAAATAGCTGCACATCTAAACTTCAGCCTTGCTGAGGAGAAGATGGAGTAATCCCCAGCCAGTCTTTTGGAACTGTGAATAAAGCATCTGTAAATGATGAAAAAGGAGATGAGGGGGATCTTTTTCCCTGAGATGATTGCAAACACGATCGTTCACAGACCTTTCCCTCTGCCTGGACCAGTATCATCTCTCCATATCCCTGGAGGATGATGCCAGGCACTGCCTCCCCTTCACTCACGCAGGAGAACAGTGGGGAGACCCAAACCCTGCCACTGTCACTGCACATCTATCATGGGTGGCACTTCAGCCCTCTGGAGTGCTCCAAAAGGAGGTGGGAACCATTCCCATGGGGCTCAGGCCATTGCACATTTTGTCCTTGACATTTTCCCACCCACCCCTTCTGCCTGCACGAAAATTCTGTGGGAAATGAAGCCCCAAATTCTCAGCTGGAGTAAGCAAAAGGGTTTAAAGCTTGCCCAGAGGACTAGGGTTTTCCAGGACGGCAATGCCTTCCCGGGGATATGGGGTCACAGTATTGAAGGAGAAACAAAAGGAAAATCAGACAAATATGGCACCACAAGAAAAAAGTAGGTGGCAATACCATGAACAAGCTAAGACAATATTGATTTGGACTGGATTTGGGATGTAAAGGTACTGATTGTCTCATTAAGTGGTCTGGAGAAATGCAGAGACCATGATGCTGAAGCTCTGCTGCTTTTGACTGGTGTAGGCCCAAATCTGCTTTAATTCACTGGGGCAAATCTGCCAGCAAAGCTCCAAGGATCTGCATTTCTCCAGACCAGCACATGAGGAAGTCAGTGCCTTGGAACATGGGAGGTCCTGAGGATGCCAAAAGGATGTTCCATTCCTCAGGCTCCTGGTGATTCAAAAAGTTGATGCTCCGTGGGCACAGCTGTGCTCTGAACACTTCCCAAAGCTGAATATCCTGCTCTCCTTTTGGAGCAGGAGAAAGCAAACAAATGGCACAAAGGAGAATTCTTCTGAGCAGTGTGGCCTCATATTTTGTGCCTCCATCTGCTTTGGCTAAACCCATAAGAAATACCTCATCTTTAGCCCCTAGGCTGCCATGAATTAGGTGGCAGCATGTGGCATGCTGTAGGATGCTCTGGGGACATCTGCAGCAGGAACCAGTACCAGCTTCAGTCCTGGTACATGATGTTCCAGGACTGTAGGATTTCACTCAATCCGTATTTAAGCTCCATCCATATTTGCCTCTTCCCATTTTTTTCCCTGAATAAATGCAAACACTCACCTCAGGACAGGATGGCACGAGCAGCTGGGATCTGTCACTTGGGTACTCAGTGATGGCTGCAAGAGGTGGCTCATCTAAGCCACATCATTTTCTTCCAAATCCAACTCCTTGGATATGTTTCATACAGAAACCTTTACATTTTTGAGCTTGAGGACCCAGAAATGAAGAGAAGCTCTACAAAACTGGATTTTGAGATCCATTAAATCGCACTAAGCAGCATTTCTCTGAAATGTCACATTAACAAAGCCAACTCTTGCTGTCCTACTACATCTGTCTACAGACTGTTAAAGCATGAATGTCCTATAATTTCATAAAAACCCAAAGTATTCGAATTTCCATAGAGTAGTGCTTTTTTATCTAATTTAAAATGAGTAACAAGCTTACTCTATACATACAACAGATCATTAACTTGATAAGATACTGGTAGCATATTAAGTGAATATTGTGTTGTGCTAGCAAAACAAATACAGAAGAGAAATTTGCTAATGCAAAAGATTTTTTTATATCATTAGGAGTGGGTCATCTTTTGGTATTCAAATAAGTAAACTGAATTCCATCACTGAGCACTCCAGCTTTTTTTTTTCCCCTTTAATTTAAAGGAAAATATGGAGAAGGACCCATACAAAAGTGAAGGCTCAGGCCAGATTATTTTAACAATTTTATTTATTTATTTCATTTTTGGAGGGTGCAATTATCTGAGACATTAACTTTTATATTTCTCCTTTTGTATTTCCAGCCTTGCCAATTCTGAATGCAAAGATCTGGTTTTATTTTCATCCAGGCTGTGTCTCGCATTTTTGTCAAGTCTGTTTTTCTCTCTTTCAATATTTGCCCAAATAAAAGTAGATTTTCAACCTATAAAGCCTGTATAAGTGACATGCCTATTATCTTAATCACAAAAAGGTCAGAACTTTCTATCTAATTTCATATTAAAGCGCTCTTTAAAATTCCAGCACACTGGAGAGAGAAAAACATTAACAAAAATATTTACACATGGGGTGTTTCCTAAAGAATGAATTCTAATAATCTCAGAAAAAGGGCCTAAAGGGGGAATGTACCAAGAGGACTGAGGCTGGTGGGATGGGAAATAAATATATATATGTAGGCAAATGTCCACATCCCTGCACGCTGTTTATACATAAATATGTTGGCAAAATTTGCAGCTTTTCCCCATGCGACCATGGCAGGGCCACAGAGTCGGTTCCTTTGTCTTTATGAATATTTGGGGTGTTTTTTGTAGAAAGAGAAATTGCCTGGGTGTTGGCAAGCGTGTGCTGGTGGGTACCATGGCAGGGCTGCAAATACTGCTGGATAGAGTTACAGGGATGCAGGAATTGCTGGGGACCACTGCAGGGATGCAGGGACAGTGGGTGACACTGCAGGGATGCAGGAACTGATGGGCAGAGCTGCAGGGATGCAGGGACTGTGGGTAACACTGCAGGGATGCAGGAACTGATGGACAGAGCTGCAGGGATGCAGGGACTGTGGGTAACACTGCAGGGATGCAGGTGCTTTTTCCTCTGGCTGCAGGAGGACAGAGCTCTCTGAACACTAGCTGCATTTCAGGATCACCTGATGGACAGAGCTGCAGGGATGCAGGGACTGTGGGTAACACTGCAGGGATGCAGGAACTGATGGACAGAGCTGCAGGGATGCAGGGACTGTGGGTAACACTGCAGGGATGCAGGAACTGATGGGCAGAGCTGCAGGGATGCAGGGACTGTGGGTAACACTGCAGGGATGCAGGAACTGATGGACAGAGCTGCAGGGATGCAGGGACTGTGGGTAACACTGCAGGGATGCAGGAATTGCTGGGGACCACTGCAGGGATGCAGGGACTGATGGACAGAGCTGCAGGGATGCAGGGACTGTGGGTAACACTGCAGGGATGCAGGTGCTTTTTCCTCTGGCTGCAGGAGGACAGAGCCCTCTGAACACGAGCTGCATTTCAGGATCACCCAGAAAGGCCCAAAAGGTGCCCTGTAAAATCCATCTGTCAGCTCAGTTTAGGGGTTTCCTCTCCAGGCCGACAAAATTCCCAATTTATTTCCTTTGATATCTGTATTTACGGAGCTAATTTCTGTTAGACATTCAGAAAAATCCTTAAAAAGATGACAAGGGAGATGGTGGACAGAGCTATGGAGCTTGCAGACTTCTGTGGGTTTTTTTTTTAATTCTGTCAGCTGGATATTGACTGACTTTCTAATGCACACTCCTCTAATTCTTAATTAGAATGACATAGCTAATTAATAAGTTTTTTCCAATTATAAATTAACTTAGGATCAGAACTCTGGCTTTGCATGTAATTTCCTATAATCGCTAAAGCTACTGCAAAAACATGTCTCCTACCAACCGTAACTTTTTTATTTAACACAGACAGACAAGTTCTCACTGGGTTTAAATTTTACAGCAAATTATCTCTGTTGGGATTTATGAAGGGAAATTAAAAAAAAATTCAGAAGAGTTTTCTTTTTTTTCTGCTTTTTCTTTTTCTTTTTTTTTTTTTTACGCTTCTTTCTTTCTTAAACAAAGTAGCATCTCTTAATGGACAATTTCTTCCCAAGATTTAAAAGGAATTCATCTTAATATTTTAATGTTATTACAGGGAAGGAAGAAAGTGAGCAGGTGATAATTCGTTTTTTCATAACTGTTACCACCTTTTCATGGTTTCTGCAAAAATGATTTGGGAGGATCCCGCATGCTGCTCATTTATAGAATCTTAACTGGAGAGACACTTATCTCTTTAGTAATGAACCAGTGTAATTAAAGGTGGGAATGTGGAAGAGTTCAGGCACTGGCAACATGTCACATAGTTGGCTGCTGCAATTCCTCAGTGGTTTATCAAAGACTACTCCTTTAATATGGAGATTACACTTATGTACTTGTCTGAACTTGAAAGGCATTTGCCTAATTTACTTATTAATGAGATGTAAATCTATTTGTACGGCACGTCACAAGTTTCCTGAAATCGCTGCTACTTAACCGGTGATAAACCCTATGATTTAAACGAAAAATAATACATTTAGCTTTCCACATTCATTCTGTTAAAAATTGATATAGTCTATGTTAAATTTATTAATATTGCTTGCTGTCATTCAGTTTGCAGCTCTTACTGAAATATGACTTGACAGCGGCCGCATTAAAGATGTATGCCATTGTATTCAACAAAGATTAATGAAGCCCGGTAAAAATAGCTGTAAAAGAGAAAGTGATCCGAATGTAAAATCAGTGAATTAAATGAGGCCTTGCATACCATTTGTTAATATGCATGAGGAGGGAGGCAGCGAATGAAAATGTCTCCCTGCAAAGTTCATTTGGGAATGTTTCAATATTGTCTGAATATCACCAAACTATTGAACAGCGGCTTTAATAGAGCCCCGCGTAGCGCCGGGGTGCGCGCGCGCCTGGGGAAGGGCTGGGCACAAAACCCACCTCACCTGCAAACAGAAGGGAAGCCTGCAGTAAAAACAATAATAATAATAATAATAATCTCAGCCTAATAATGCAAATACATCCAGGATAACTGCGTGTTCTCCTCCTTCTTCCCTCCACTCCGCCTTTCTCTGTCTAGGGTGCAGGCTTTCAGTATTAAAGCTTTAATGCTCCATTCCTCTTTTTCTGGAAGAATTGCACACACTTAAAAGGCTTGGATTCTCTGGATTTCTGGGAGGTTAATGTGTCTCTCTGCCTGTGTGTCACAGCCACTTGTGTGCTGAAAGACTTTACCCACTTTTTTGAATATTATTTGCGGGCAGTGATTTATTTCCTCAGCCCCCATTATAAAATGCTTCTGAATTTTGAAAGCGCAGGTTAAGACTTTCAGATAAATTAGCACTGACAGAAAAGAACGCACAGGAGCCACAGTGTAAACACGCCCTATTTATCAATCAAGGCACTGAGGGGTTTTGATGGACTTGAGCTGTTGCTGATGGGCTCGTTTGCAGGTTTGAACACCAAGGCAAAGATTTGTAGAAAAGACCGAGCTGAAATATTTCGCTTCGGCAGTTTAAAAATATATGTATTAATCCTGCTGCCCCTTTGGTAGTAAAGTAGTTAATGCACCCGAAAGACTGTCAGCTTGGAGGCAATTTGGAGCTATAATGTATACACGTGTGGTGCAAAAGCTTGTAGAAAAGCTCTGCCTAAAGCATAAACTTTCCCAAAAGAATGAACACGGGTGTTCAAACTGAGAGCAATTCAGAGCGGTTTTTGTCACCAGGCTCAGCTCGCAGCACCTGATTTTGTCTCAACAGGTATCCAGGTGTCCCAGTGCTCCGTGGGCAGGGTCTGTGGAAGGGGACAGGGATGGAGCCTGGAGCTCCCTGGTGTCCTGGTCCAGGGATGGAGGAGGAGGGTGCCATGAGCTGCTGTAGTGTCCAAGTGGTCTCCAGCAAGTCCCTAAATCTCCTGTTAACCACATTGGAAAAGAAATCATTATATTTAAGGACACAGGATACTCAAATTTGTGTTTTTGAGGTTCTGCAGGATATTGGATCAGTTTATTTAATCCCAAATTAATGATGTAGGTGGTAAACTCCCCTGCTAACTTAACAGATATTTCTTACTAAAATTTTGCATTTGAAGAAATTAATTTTCTTTCATTAAATAAATTGGTGCACAAAACAAAGGAAAAAACCTCAAGTTGAGTCAGTATATTTATCTCTGAGACATGGTAAACTTTGGGTATCAGGCTCCATGAAGCTTCTGTACAAATTAAAAAGAAATATCAAATGCAAAGAAATCCAAGTTTAGTGGTTTTTGTTTGATTTATATGCTCAATTTAAAAACATTAAAATTTTTTGCTGAAAATTTTCCTACTTCTTTCTCTCATTGGGTGACCATTAAAAAAGTGAGATGTGGGAACCACTCTAATTTTACATTTTCTAATTGAATTTTAAAATTTCTAATATAAATTTGCAATTTCTAATTCAAATAGCTTTCAGATTATTTTGGAGAAATCCTAAAAAGAATAAGGATGGCAGGCCCAGAATTAAAATTTTAAAAAATGGCAAATATGTACAGTAGCAAAAACTGGACAACAGGAGAAACTGAGAAACTGCTTTTTGCAACTGAGTGTCCTTCAAATGTCATGTTTGAGGGAACTCCTGATATCCATGGAATATCTGCTTCTGCTTCAGCTTAATTAGGAACATTTGTCCAGCTGCAAGACTTTAGTTCATCAAGAGCAGACATTAAAAAAAGCAACAGCAAACACCCAATGGGGGAAGGAGCGAGGTGCTCTTTGGGTTCCCGGTCTCCCTGATTAGAACTAATTAAAGCCATTCATAAGGAAGCCTTGCCTAATGGTCACGCTCAGGCTGCTGGGGTTTGGCTTTGGCTGCAGCATTAGCACCCTGTGGAATGACCTATTTGCTTCCCCAGTTCCCTGTCCTCTGAACACAGCAGGAGGCAATGCCTGCGGAAGGCGAGGGCCTGGATAACGAAGTAACACAATTAGGATGAAGTTGCTCTTGGTTTATTCTCATTCTTCTGTCTTTAACCCACCCAAAAGCTCCACAGCTCGGGGACACTCTTCCCCTTGGTCAAGCAAATATTTCTGCCCTGTGCCACATCTCCCATTAATGGCTTGAGGTGGCAAACAAAGCTCTGCAAGGGGAAAAGGAGGGGAAATCTTGGAGTTTTAAAATTAGAAAGGCCAAAAATGTTAATTGGTGTGAGAAGAGAATTTTTATTAGAGCACAAGACTGAGGTTCCTTTGAGCAGAAGGAGAAAGAACTGTTGGTGTTTATGTGAGAAGTCAAGAACAGCAGAGAATGAAAACCACACCAGTGGAACATAACCCTCATCCCTGATGGTGGAACGTGCCCAACCTTTGGGCCACTATGGGGAGCAGGAACTCCAACACTGGCAGGCCAAGCAGGTCATCACTGACAATCTCTCAAACAAGTCTCAAACATGAATTTCTGTAATTATTGCTTTGTAAAAATACAAAAAACATTACAGAGCTTTGGAAAATACCCCAGGCCAGAGCCATATCATGGCAGGAAGGAAACCACTTCTCCATAGCAGGTGATTACACCAAGCAATTTGATGCCATCAGTGGTGGCCAGGTCCCCAGTCACTGCTGTGCCTTCAACACACACCTCCATCCATTCCCAGCCCCCTTTCCAGGATGCTGGATTTTTGTGGTATGTCTTGAGCTTGATATCATCCCTGGGCCTCCTGGCCTGGCAGTAACTCCATGTAACCCTCTGACATCTCCCAGTTCCTGCAAAAGGCACAAAAACATGATCGGACACCAGCTCACCCTCATTCCACATCAGAGCTGGTGACCTGCAATATTCCTCCACACTTAAAATGGGAAAATAGTTCAAAAGGAAGTGGGGAAGAACACCCATATCTCTGATTTTTAGGACAATCCAGATGCTTGCTCTTTAGGTTTGGTTGTGACCCTCTGGCAAAGGCAAACACCAGAGTTTTCATTGTTTTTGGCTTTATTTTCACCCCTGGTAGGCTGCAAAAAGCTCCCAGTGTCAAGTCTGTGGGGGCAGCAGTGTCTCCTCACTTGTGCAACACAAACATACTGGCAGCTGTATTAATTCTCCATTTATTTTGTTTTAGCAATTTCATTAATTATAAACCTGTTCAGTGTTTGACAATGAGCTATCGCAACGTGTTTGTTTACAAATAGGTTTAACACTGAAGATGGTGCCTGTATAAAAAAAAAAAAAGACCATTTTTCACAGAAATGTTAGTCCCTGGAGTGGAAAATAACCCTTAAATTCCACCAGTAAAATTTTAATTTTCAAAAATGCTAGACATTTCCTATAAATAGCTGTCATCTGTCAAATAAACGGAGCAAGTCCTGGGAGCCTCCCGATCAAAGGAGACCATTCCGGAGGCAGCCTTTGTCTTAAATGGGTCTGTAGACATGGCTTGTGTTGGTTTTTGAGTAATCCCAGCCTGTTTATAATCTCATCTATTTCATGGAGAGGATATGAAAATAGCTCCCCACTGTATGAAAATTATCCATATTCCAGTGCAGACAATGGAGTCAGTCTATTGAAAATAATGGAGTGAACTCAGCTACGCAGTTTATTTCAATGTGGAAAGTCTTTGCACATCATAATATCAAATAAACTCTGCTGAAAACATCATCCCCATATAATTGTATTATACAAGAGTAGTGTCACCTTTTGTTTAGAAGAGGACCATTATGCTTTTATGATATACTTTAAGGGGAACTAGATGGTACCATTGATTCCTGTACTAGCATTTTACATCAAAAGCCCGATGTCTGCAGCCCAGGTCACTGAAATCACAAATGAAGTGAATTTAATGGTCTAAGTTTGGTCTCCAGAGAACAACAGAATAGTTAGTACCATCATAAAGTCTGACAATGTAGCCCTTTTGGCAGGTTTTTGTTGATAATAGGCTTGAACTGCAATCTTTTCACCATGGTATAAGAGGATCTGTTAAAGCAGGCTTCGGATACTCGGGGAGAATAAAGTAGGGAAGGCTGCAGAGCACAATATTGTGCACACCTGCACTGTACCTAGAGTAAGGTTAATGCAGTAATATCTGTGTGAAAACTGCCTCACCCCCACATTAAAAGCAGCTTATCATTAGGGATTACCAAGCCACTGCACCAGCTGCAAGTCTTTACTTAAAGACTTAAAGGTAAAGCTCTTACAGTTCCCAATCCAGTGACATTTGCAGCTCACTATAATTTATTGAATATCTTCCAAAGAGCAAACACAGGATTTCTCTTGGTACTGTTTTAGTTGGGTTGTAAACGTTTGCCATTTACCAAGAGGGGGAAAAAAAAAATAAAGGCAGGCACATTTACACTTTTGCAAAGCATCATGTAATATTTTGAACCTGTCTTTTCATGCCGACTCTTTTCATGTTCAATCTAAACACTGTTTACTCATTTAAAGTCTTGTTACAGCTCAGCTATGAAGTACAGTGCATGCACACTTTCAAAGCTTCCGTGAGAGCACCTCATTCCCAGGTTTCATTAGGAAGACCCACGCTTGTCTGAAGAAAATGTGAATTTTTAAAACTTCCCGTAGCAGACATTCAGAAACATTCCCCCTTCAGCACTTCATAGTCCTGCTACCAAGACCTTTAGAGACTTAATACAGATAAGGATCTTGAAAAGAGAATTTATTGAGGTTATCTCCATTTAGGAGGCACGCCGATCTATTGATGAAAATTAAAAGGAAATGGTTAAATAAGCCAAATTACACGCTGGGTGATGAAACATTTCCTGTGCCTTGCCAGTAACATGCATGCAAATTATATTAATAGGCTATAATTATGTAAACTTTATTATGTGTGTTAAAGATAACATTAAAATTATAAGACAAACGACACTTAATCACCAATGGAGGGCAATGATAAAAGACTCAGGAAAATTAACAGGCAGCATTGAGATTGTTGTGGTTGCTACAGCCTGAGGAGTACAATGAGCCATAGCATTTTATAAAATAATAACCTTGCACAGCTCTGGTCACCATCAAACTGCTTTACAAACATTAACTAATTATTAAACAAGCATTTGAGGCCTCCTGGCTAAATACATCCCCTGGCTGCAAATATTCACAGGCTGCACACGCTTAAAATAACTCACGAGCTGGACATTTAGCTGGTCCTCATCACTCTCTTCTCTCCCACAATGAATTTGCCAGGACAGCAAAATAATGACTTGCATCCCATTGGAAACAGAAGAGAAGGATGAAATTGGTGTGCTGGGCTGGCCACTTGGATTCACAGCTCCTCCAGAGCAATTTCTCTTGCTAAGTCATACCCAAAGTGGTTTTTCAACCAGGACACATTTCCCCACTTTTTTTGAATTTCATGGATCTGTTCCCAGCCAGAGAGCACAAGGCCCAGTTTCATTCACCATAGGTTCAATTTTGTTCCCCTTTGCCCCAGTGTGGAAATTTCCTCTCCATTAAACAGCTATTTGGGTGACTTAATCCTTGTTTGCAGGCACTTGGGAAAGCAAGGAATCTTCTACAGGGGAGCATGAAGCTCCCAGGAGTGGTGAGCCTCTGCTGAAGGTGCATCAGCAGGACCAATGCAAATTTATCCAAGCTGACAGAGACACCCCAGACCCTCACAGATATGGGCAAAAAGGGTATCCCTGTGCTTTGGCAGCTGTGCCAAAATGTAAAGCTGATATTTCTCTTTGTGCAGGGCCTTCCCTATAAACATTTTTGCCACTGCAGAAATAACAAAGATCACAAGCTTATCAACTCCTTATGAGATCCCTTTCAGGAGAGACCTTACTGCCAAAAAAGCAAGAAAGATGGCAAATTCTCAATGTTTTGGAGTTTTCACAAGATATCACTACATCCAGACAATAAAAGCCAGTCATTTCAGTCACAAGTCCCAAGCTTGCCTCAACAATTTTGATTCCTCAGCAGAGAAAGGAGATTTACAAAAACAACATCTGATTAAAACAAAAGATACCTCAGTCCTTATTTCCAAACTGACAAGTGGTGTTGCCTTGGCTCAGTCCTGAAACCTTCTAAATTTAACCTATCTCTGCATCCAAACTTCACATTCCCGTTTCTTCTGCAGGCTGCCACCTCCTTGAAGTGGCCATGTAATCAATATTTTTTTCTATTTTTCCTAAAAAAGGGAACACTAAAAAAAATGGTTATTTAACACGATTATCAGTGTAGTTTTGGAATATAAAATTCTCTGAGTACATATCCAATATGGAAATTTTCAGAATTGTTACAGAAAATAAAATATTGAGTTTTTCATCCCAAACAACTTCTATTGTGTGGAGCAATATAAGTATTGTAATATAATTATTTCCTCTGTGTCAAAGCATTGGGGAAAGTGAAACTTCTTGCTGCTGTAATCCCCTTCTGAATAACAGCTGATAGAGGTAGTAAAGATCACGGAGATTTCATTGTGAAAAAAAACCCATAAGGCACACTTGTTCTTCATAATCCCAAAGTTATTTGGCTTCATTGTTGTGTTCAGTATTATTATTTGTAATTGAATAACGCTGTTTATTTTGAATTGAGAAATAAAAAACAAAGGAATTATTTATTTAGAATAAGTCATTGCAGCATGCTGGGGCACACAACCAGCCATTCCTTGGCATGTATAAACAATTTATAAACACTGTACTCAGTGACAAGAGAAAATAAAGGATTAAACACATCCAGGAGTGAAGTACCACTCCGAGTCTTCCAGGTTGCACTCAGCATATAAAAGTCCCTCTTCTCTGAAGGCAAATTGTGCTCTTTAGTCAGAGCTTTTGTTCTCCTGCCTGTCCAAAACCAGGCAGATGTGCCCGTGAATACCCCTGAAAGACCGAAACACCGCGGCCCCGATTCGGCGTCTCCGGCTGCGCTAAGCAGTTCTACGTGCCAGCCTTTGATCTGTATTTTCTAAACTTCATAACAAAACTTCAAGAAAAAAAACTATTAGCTGCAAATTAGACATTCTCAGGGAAGCCTAGAATTATTTTTCAGGACAGAGGGCTCAATTTCCCAATCTCAGGTGTATGATTAAAATCAATTAAATCACTCTTCCAATGTCAGCGGCAAGATTCTCCTGACAAATGAAATTATGCGAGAAAAGTGTTCTCTTCACTCTTCAACCCTTTCTCAGCATCACTCACATCCACAAATGAGATCAAAATTTTCAGCTCGGGGATTTCAGAGATATTTTCCATAAGAACATGAAAAATCCCAGGAACCCTATGTAAGTAGACTTTATAGTCTCTAGTGGCGAGATGCTGATGGCCTCTGTATGTTAGATATATTCATGACTAACTAAAATGAAAAGTTCGAGTGGAATTTAACCATTTGGGGACCGCACCAGCATTTTTTTCATAAATTAAAGTTTTAACGGTGGAATTATGTACCAGACTCTAGGATACATGTAGTAACCTTTCTGTGTCTCTTTTCATTCCCTGGGAAGTCCCTCGTGGCTTTCCCCTATTGAAAACCTGAATTTTATCAATCTCTCTCAGCTGCTTGCAGACACGAGAGCAGCAAAGCAGCCTCGACTTCAAATGACCACATCATTTGCTGAGGCCCTGAAGGGTTAATAGTTACTTACAGTCTTGAGACAAAACAAGGTGAGCTATTCTAAAAAGTAGAGAAATAAACCTTTTGATGAGAAGCACCACTTGAAAGGCAGAGATATCTCATTTCCAGAGGTGTTCTGACGTGGCTGAACTGTACCTTCAGCAAATTATTTACCTCTTAATTTGTTAAAACATATGGGCTTAGAGGTAACTTTGCCCATGAGGCGTACATCTATATTATATGCTTGTTTGGTTTGACTTCATTTTCCTTGGAGACTTGAACAAATGTTTTCCGCATTTCATAAGTTGTTGTTTTTTTTCCCTCCCCTCACGTGTTCCAGGCAGCAGTGTTACATATGTATTTTGTTTCTTTTTTACTCCGTTTAAAGAGGAACTGGCTAATTTACAGCACAACAGGCAAAGTGGAGCAATGTTTCAGGATGAGAAGCACAGCCTATTTATAAACCTGTGCAGGATCTGCTTTCCAGCTCATTCCATCCCAATCCACCCTGGCCAGGCTGGGCTTCTGGGTTGCTTTCAAATCACTGCAAACAACCTATTTCTCTGCAAAGCAGAAAATGAGGATTTGTGTCTTGTTGTTGAGCTTTATCTTCTTCAATATAAAAGAATAGAACAACCAGAAAACTCCACATGAAGTCCCTGTTGAAAGACAGTGGGTTTAGAGGAGAAATTAGAAAAAAACCTTTCCCTGTGAGGGCAAGGAGGGCCTGGTACAGATTGTCCAGAGAAGGTCTGGCTGTCCCATCCCTGGAAGTGTCCAAGGCTAGGCTGGACAGGCATTGTAGCATCCTGGAATTGTGGAAGGTGCCTCTGCCCATGGCAGGGGTGGAATTGTGTGGTGTTCCAGGTCCCTGTTAACCCAAACCGTTCCATAATCTATGTCTGAATGCCTCAGAACAAAACCACTTGCTGAGCACTTGGAAAAGGGCTTGTCATGGTCATAAATTTTAAAACAAATCCAAAAATATTTGTGCAACGATCACCAATGGTCATGGAAACAGCTTCATGCGTTTGGGATGTACTGTAGCTGGAAAAGTTCATAGGTGGGATGTTCCCCTGTGGTGTGTCAACAGAGCTGAATGAAGGGTGCAGTTTGGCAAGGGAAAAGTGAGAGGAAATGGCCTCGAGGTCTTAAAACCAACTAATTAATCTTATTTTGAAGTTCTGGTCAAATATTTATAACTGTTGAAAATTTATTATAGTGTTACACGGCTTCTTTCAAGAGAGCTCTCTACAAGCCCAGCAGAAAGACAGGGAGCTCTTTTGTATTTCCTCCTGTTCCTTGCCCTCTATTCCACATAAAATGAGGAATTTCTTGACCTGGATCCACCACGTTTTTAGCTTACACATCTCTGTCCCTGCTATGAAGACCAAACAAACCAATGTCCACCATTTATTGTGTCTCACAGGAAAGATCTGCACAAAGCTGTCTCCAAGGTGGGATTCCCACCTTTTTTTCCTAAATCTGGTATCTTATCCAGCTCAAATATGGGAAAACTGGAGCAAAACTTGATTGGTTCAAAATGGTAACATGAAAATTGTCAGCATGGAGAGGAAGAAAATCCAGAAAACCACCAGGGTCTGGCTGGAGGCTGGAAGGCATCTTCTACTTCTTACTTTTGGGTGGGTTTTTTTGTTTTGTTTTCTGTGCATGAAATCAACACCTCAAAGTGCTTTTTGGTTTTCCATTTGTTTATTCCAGCCATAAATATTTTATCACTTAAAAAGGGAAGCAATGCTTGCTCCTAATTGTTTTTGATTAAATATGCTAATTACTTTTTGGAATATTAATGACACATACGGTACTAAATGTTTTAATAATGCAATGAAATAAGCCAGCAAATATAACTACAAATTAACCTGAAACTGCTACATGGTTTTATAAGTTTATGTTATAACAACACAAATCTAGAGGAAAACATCCATGACAAAACAATATTTCCTTTTTGGTATCTGGAGTTCAACTAAAGAAGAAAACTAAAGCAAACAAAATCCCTGAGTGAACAGAAAGTTGCCACACTTTGGGATCACTTTTCTTCACTGCAGGACAAGGAGGGGAAAATAAAACCCAGTTGAATATGAAGACATCATAAGAGATGCTGACCATGGAATAAATAACAAAATTTTGCCTCCTGTATCTGTAGGTCCAAAATGGTCCTAAAGTTCATCTTGAGGAGCTGAGAGGTGACAGCAACAGCGATGCTGAATTAGTCTGTGACCCCCAGGCAGCCACTGGGTAGGAAATATTAAGGTTTTGCCATCCAACATTATTCCTGCATTTCTTACTGAACTTACTGTTAACGATTTTATTTTTCATTTCCTATTTTTTCTTGCACAAGAGGAGATAAAACCTCTTTGTTCTGATGCTTGCAGGAGGTGGACACAGCATGAGAATGGAAAAGCCTTTTCAATGCCTTGGCAGGCTGAAATCCAGCTCCCTACCTACGGCAGCTCCCCAATTCCCAGGACAATCACACTGACACAATTAAATTCTTCCTCTTCTGTTACACAACTATATGCAATGGTTAGTATTACATTACACTGAAAATAATTAATATTGTGGAGGTTTTTGCATGTTTGTGTGTTAAAGACTTGACCTTTTAATTTGTTTTTCCCTCAGAAATGTTTTGCAATCTAATGATTTGTAGAGACAGTTCAAAGTTGCCACATAGACTGTCACAGCTTTCCACAATAACTATGATTTTATTTTGCCATATTCATTGTCAAGGAAGTGGTTTTCTTTGTTGTGGTGTGGAAAACACTCATGGGGGAGGATTATTTTTGTCAAAATTGGTAGAACAGGAGAGTGCTTTGCTGCTGGGAAATGATGCACTGAGCATCACAACCTATGCACACCTTGAGAATCATGTCAGAATTGGACCAGCAAACATAAACAAGACAAAGAGAAATGGTTATTTGGAAACAAATAGTTTAAAAAATTTAAATTCCTGTAGAATAACAGTTTTCTTGTTACCCACCTGCTGGGAAGGCAGTGTCAGCCTCTTGTGTGTTTAATTTTCTTGATGTGCCAATGACTGATCAGAAATTGATACTTTTTTGCTAATTGATAAGCAAGAGCTGGGAAATTTTCCCTGTCAGGTATTACCAGTGTTATTAGGGGCACATTCAGGGCTGCAAGGCAGCCAGCAGCTCTTCCATGCTGACCTGTGGGTCTCTGAAGGAAACACTCTGGGAATCCTCCCTTCGAGATGTACCTTGAACATATGGATGTGTCTTTGACTGGACTTTTAGCTATGACACATCCATGCTTTGCTAGCCAAGCCTGAATTATTAAATGATGCTATTGACTGTGCCCATAGAGGACCTAGGACCTGCTTCTGAAATGCTAATAAAGCCAGCAGGAAAGAATTCCTTAGGTTTTTCTCCTGGATTTAATTTCTTGAGTTCAGAAACTCAGGTGAGAAACTGCAATTTTAAACCAGCTTGGATTTGATATTTGGGAGCCTTCCACAGAGGAAATTTTTTTTATTATTATTATTATTAGATTTGATCTCGAAACACAAATTTTTTTGAAGATCAGCAGAACCAAAGAAACTAATTTTCAAATTGTGTTTAACTCCAAAGGCCTGTGCCCTTCTAGATTTAAGCTCACACTGGACCTGGACTGATGAAATATTGAAATAAAAATTAATATTTTGGATTTTTTTTAGTCCTCTGTTATGCTGAAGCCACTAAAAATCTGTTGAGTGTTTTTGTTCCTAGATTTGAGCTTAATTGCCAACCTTGAGGGTGCAGCTCTTTGGGAATCAAACACTGGGCGGTGCTAGGGTCTCAGTGGTAATTTTTCCATTGATTTTAGGAGTTGGAATGGGACAAAGTGAAGGGAGAAGAGTTTTCAGCCCTTCCCATCTTCCTGCCCCTGGCAAGGTGAGAATCCTTTGAAGAGAGACACTAGGAAGGTCTGGTTTTATGCAGATCAGGCTTGTGGGCAGACAGCAATCTTGAACACGGGTGGATAGAAGTGAAAGGTGTGAGAAAAAGAAGTGCTAATTGAGGATTTAATCAGGACAGAAACTTTTAGGAAGCTCTCCTGCCCCTGGCAAGGTGAGAATCCTTTGAAGAGAGACACTAGGAAGGTCTGGTTTTATGCAGATCAGGCTTGTGGGCAGACAGCAAGCTTGAACACGGGTGGATAGTGGCGAAAGGTGTGAGAAAAAGAAGATATGGAAAACTGACCTGGAGACTTTGAAACCGCCAACATTTGAACAGCACAGACAAGGCCAAACCCCGCCATCAAATGTAAACAAATTGAAACATTAAAACAAAGCCAAGCCTGAGCTAAAGAAAGGACTGGGGCAACAGTTTTTATCCGAGCGCTCTGTCAGTAGCTTTAGCTGCCCACCCCAGGGACGGCTCACCTCCTGGGCTCCATCAATCCACTGCCATGCTCCGGAAGCTCTGCCACCTCTGCAGCCAGGGAGTGATGAATGAGCAGAGCCAGCGCGTGGCCGTGTCCACGTCTGCTCAGGACAGAGTTCAGAATATTCATCTCATCTCGCTGCTGACCTTTCTCTGTTCGGCAAACCTGAAAGGTCTGGGCTGCATAATCACATCTTGGGATAAAAGATAAGTGAACTACCAAATAAATAGTGGAGTGTTTACATGACCTTATGGTTTTACAGTCCATATTAATTTTTAATTGCACTGTTAAAATATAGTAAATATCTATTATACAAATTAAGTGGTAATAGGTATTTGTGGGTTTTTTCATGAATTAATCTTAAAATAAGCTGATTACATAAATCTTTAGCCAAGCAATGGCTAATCCTGGGCACAAACATTACTTTGATAAGATACATTCAAACAAACATTTTTGTGGCAAAATGTTATCAGATACTAACACATAATTAGTCTAAGACATTAGGTTCCATGCGAATGTTTTCGAGTTGTGATCATTAAGTGAAGGTATTGGGAGAAATCCAAAAGGGAGCAGAGGATTGTAAGCACTTCAGAGTTCCTTTGTGGATTCCGATTAGGCTGCTGGATTCACTGCTGTTTCCTTATGTAAACATATTCACATATTGCCATGGTGGGGAAATCTTTATCAAATTATTGGCAAACAAAGTGATGTTCGTGTAGATGAAATTATTATTCATCCGGATCTGAATGGGGCTGGAACAGAAATTGGGGAAGAGGATGGGAACTGGTGCAGGGAGTGGAACCCCAACTTCATTTGGAGTCTCAGGAGTGAGAGATGCCCCTTGTTTCTGTCACCACAAGGAAGGGAACATGGGGACACAGGAATAACCTGAAATATTAATGTTGGCTGTCGGTGCATGGATTTAGTTCTTAGCCTGTGTTCCTTGGATTTACAGGACTTTTCATATTACCTTCATTTATTTGAGAAAATTTCCTTATTTTTCAGCTGCACTAAAAGTATTAAACCAAAAGGACCTGTAATAACTTCATTTACTTATCCAATACTCTGAAAGGACTATTGATTAATACATAATAAATAAAGGTTTTTAAGATGCTTAATAGTGGCTTAATAGTGGAATCTAGTAAATACTTAATTAGAGAGGGTTATTGAACTCAGACAATGGCTATTTGACATGCTGGGATGCCGAGGAATAGCCCCTTAATTGACAGCAAACTCTACTGGATGGAGTCTGCCTAAAGGATTGTTGGTAATAGCTCGGAATGGCCATGGTGGAGCCACTTGGTGAATGCACTTGCTGTCGATGCAGCTCCTTAATAGCTCCAGGAGAGCCTGCAGGAAGAGCCCTGAGGAATGCTGGCTGTGCCCAGGAGGAGACAAAAGATCTCCTGGAATTTTTTCCTAAACACAGAAAGTGGTTCCAGCTGTATGGAGAGTCATGGAATGGGATGGCGCCTTAAAGCTCCTCTCATTCCAGGGGCACCTTCCCCTGTCCCAGGTGCTCCCAGCCCCAGTGTCCAGCCTGGCCTTGGGCACTGCCAGGGATCCAGGGGCAGCCACAGCTGCTCTGGGCACCCTGTGCCGGGGCCTGCCCACACTCACAGGGAACAATTCCATCCCAAAATCCCATCTAAATGTACCCCTTATCAGCTTAAATCCATTCCCTGTGTCCTGTCCCTCCATGCCTTGTCCCCAGTCCCTCTCCAGCTCTCCTGGAGCCCCTTCAGGCCCTGGCAGGGCTCTGAGCTCTCCCTGGAGCTGCTCCTCTCCAGGTGAGCACCCCCAGCTTTACCCTCACGTTTTCCCTGTACTTACAGCTGAAAAACTAACAAATCCCAGTGTTTTCCTCCAAGGTCTTTGTGCTTTCCAGCACCCTGTGTCACTGGGGTGCCACCAGAACTCTCTGGTTTATCCAGGACCAGGCACTAAGCAATTTTACAGCACAAACCCACATGTAAATCATTTAAATCTAAGCAATTCACCAGCCTGTTACATTACACAGGGTCACATTTTAAAGGATCTGGATATTTTTTCCCATCAAGTGGAAAAACTTGGGATTTCCTGCATTTAGAAGCTTGGGCTGGCAAAGGGCATTGCGGTGCCTGTGGATGTTGGTGGGTTAAAAGCAGCATTTCTGGCTTTGAAAGGTGTTATTTTGAAAGTTCTCATGAGCAAAGCAATTGTTTGCCTTTCCACTTACAGTGTTTGGTTTCTTGTTCCATGAAGTAGAGACAGTGTAACTAAGCTGCTCCTCACTGCTTAAAAAAAATAAATTGCAAATTTCTTAGAGATGCTGTTTTCTTTCCAGTCTCTCCCCGTCACTACACAAACACCAGAGGCTGGAGCTCTGTGAAAGGACTGTTTGGGATTTAACTTCTGATTCCTGGTAACAGCAGGGTTTCTAATTCCATTGTCACACAGGTGAAGTTAAACTTGGTCACGAGTGTCTGAAAACTCAAGGCTTTGGGCCATGTTTGGAAAAATATAAAATTTTTGTACAAGGGAGGAAATCTGTGTGCTTCTGATCTGATCTATGGTGTTTTCTTCTTGGGTTTGCAATGAAAAATAATCACTCTAACTGGGTGTCACTTTAAAGATAAGATTGACTGTAACACTCTGTAAAATCACCTCCTTTGTCAGGTTATCCTGCACAAATGGAGAACATGGGGTATTTCTGTGACAGATGAAAGCGGAGCTTTGCACAGAAGGAAGAGCTGCGGCAGCACCAGCACAGACTCTGGCAGCTCTGGCTCATGAAGGCAGGAATTGTGTCCTTGGGGACAGGGACATGGGTGGGTACGACCCTGTAGGACCCCAAGACCAGGAGCAGCTTCTTGTTCCCCTCCATGAGGAGCACAAAATCATCTGCCTCCATCACCCTCCATCCAATTAACCTGCAAAATATTGCATTTTGCCACTTTCTTTCCCAAATCCTCTTGGCTGGCCTCTGTCAGACTCAACTCTCGGGCATTCATGCAGTGCCAGCACCCCCTGGAACCTCACCGAAACATCTGGGTGGGGAATGAGGGTGCACCCCCAGGAAAATCCTGCCCTTCACCTCCCTCCCTCCTCTCTCCAAGGGATGGAATTTCACAGCCTGTGCAATTCCATGAACCCAACACCCAAGGACCAGCTGCTGCTTCATCCAACCCAGGTACAAAAAGGGATCCCAGGTCTCCCTTCAACTTAGATATTTAAAGACTGGAAATCACAAGTCCTTCCCTGCCAAACAATTATATCTACTAATTTAGATGAGAACTTAATATTGTACCTTTATAAAGTGCTAGATACATAAAAAATCTATTTAGATTTAATATTGCAGTAGCATCTGGTCTTTTCATCTAATTTAAAACCTTTAAAGAAGGGAAACCTCCAGCAAGAAATAATATCCATAAGCATTCCAAGGCTTCTCCTGCTTCCCTTCCTTTAAAGAGTAATAAGAAATCTCCCCCTACAGGCCTTGGCTGCCTAGTGCAAGGTAAAGAGATGATTCTGGGCTGCGAGTTGTCCTCTTAAATCCTGAGGCATCTCTAAAGGCTGCTCAGGACACAGATGGATGTGGAGGAGAGGGATTCCAGCTCCTCTCCTGCGTGAGCCCCCACCCCGCTCCCGCGGGATGCAGCGGACGCGCTCCCGGCCCAGCGCCACAGGGGCACTTCTGCAAAGTGCTCACAATTATCTCCTGCATTTTTTACTCTTTATTACCACAACTCCACTGGGCAAAAACATTTTTGACTAGAAAACTATTTCCTTTTTTTCTTTCTTTTTTTTTTTTTTCTTGTTACCTGTTTTAAGGGAAGAAATTAATAGGATAAAAATGCAAATTACTTCCTTCCTCTGCACAGGAAAAAAAGCCTTGTGCTGCTTTCTTTACCAATTGCCTGTTGTTTTAAGCTATTCACCAGGAACCAATATCACATATAGAGCACCAGCAAACCCAAACGATGCTAATGCAACCTGCAATTCCAAACAACACAAAGAGACTTTATATCCCCAAATTATTCTCCATTTCGTTTAGGGAAGGTCTGCTTGGGGATTAGGGTAGTTGTTTGTTTATTTGAATTCATTACAGAACTGGGAGTTTATTATATTCTGTACTCACTGTAAGGTAATCAAAATATAGATGGAAATTGGAAGATTTTTATTGGTGCCGTTTACGAAGGCTTTACACTGTGTGAGAACCAGAGCGTCTTGAAAAACTTGACATGGAAGTTGCAGACTTCTAGTGCTTTTAGAAATCTCATTCCCAAATTATCTTGGTTATTTGATTTAACAGAAGCCTCGCTTTTTTACAGCTTTCCATCCACATCTCTTTCTTGTACAATATAATCAGATCTAATTTATTGGAAATCCACTGGCTGCAAACCAGAACCGACCCCCAGCTTGATTTGTTTTCCACAACACAAAATTTAACCAAAGGAATGTAATTGAGAAGGAACTACCCTGTTGCCATTTCCATTTGCTCCCAGTGCCCCCATCATTTTATTTATTCCAGTAGTAAAAATAAATCTTTAATTGGAAGGAAAGTGATAACTGAAGTTTAATTAAGCTAAGCCAATAAAGTGAAGGAAAATTACCAGACTAATGTCATGCACTGAGAAGAGGCCAAGCAGGGCTGCAATCTGGGCTGCTCTGGAGTGGCCTGTGGAGAGCTCACTCAGAAGGCAAGACATGCTCTGGTCTTCACCTCCAGTCCCCACCTGGGACAAGGTGATATTCCAGCCACCTTCTTCTTTCCACCACCTCCTGGCAATGCTGGGTTAAAGCTTGGACTCGATGATTTTGGAAGTATTTTCCAACTTAAACAATTCCATTATTTTTTCTGATTCATCCAACCTTCCCATGGGATGCTTGGGGACATCCCACTAGGGAAGTCTCCATCTGGGTCACATCCACCATGGCTGTGAGCTTACTCTTCTTCCCCAACAATTTCCAGTGCCATCAGCAACATAAAACCCACCTACCCATCTGCTTCGTGCACTGAAAGGTATTTTGGGTTTTCTGTTGCAAACCCTGTTTCCCCCAGGATTCTGTGAGTTTTACAAGGTGGGAGGAAGTGTCCATGTTCCAGGATGGCCTTGCAGGCAGAGGGAGAGCAGGGAGGATGCATTTTCACTGTCCAAACTTCCAGACACGACATCTGCCAGGAAGATCCCGGGAACAAACACTGAGCTTCCTGCCAGCACGTCTGCCAGGGTTCAGCCTTATTTCATATTTATAAATATGCTCTGGTAACAAACAATAGCTGCTCCTGCTTTTCCAGTCGGAGCTGTGAACGCTGGTGTACTGGCAGCATGTCCTTTTTTCACACTACCAGATTTATAAATTGCAAAGCCAGAAGGACTGACTGTGATCGGGTAGTTCCAGCTCAGCATTGAATTTCCCCCAGCAACCTGAATTAGAAAATTAATTTTTCTTGAGCAAAACAACACCTCTTAAAAATAATTTCAAAAATAAAGAACTCCCTATGCTTCCTAGTACGGTCTTGTGTCAGTTCATCACTCTCAACATTAAAAAACATGTACCTTAATTACTCTTGTGAATTTATTTCCAGCCACTGACCTTGTTATATCTTTTTCTGATAGATGGAAGTACCCATTATTAAAGTTCACTTCATCATGTGGGTGTGTATAGGCCATGGTCAAGTCATCCTTAACCTTCTCTTTGATAAGCTAAATAAACCCAACCCTGGAATCCTTTCCTATGAGGTGTATGTTCATTAATCATTAGCCTGGTTTTCCCTCGGAAACCTCTTCTCCTGAAGTACAGCCTTTGAGGACAGCAGCCTCTGTCATCTCTAAACAGCCAGGTGTGCCCAGGAAGGAAGTGGAATAACAAGATCCATACAACCACCCTGTCTGTGTCCCACTGCTCCCTTTCCCAGCTGCTCCATCCCCATGGGGCAGTTCCTCTTCCATCTTGGTGGTTTAAGGTGTCCTTCAGTTCTTGCTCCAATGTCTGCCATCCTCACCCACCCATAATTTTATGCTTTCTTCCAGGTTCTGGATTCACACAAGACACTGGGGAATGCCAAGAACCCTCCCAAATTATGGGAAGTGCAGATTCCAGAAAATCTGGGGCTTGGTGTATGCCTGATTTCATAACCATGAGCTGATTCCAGTCACAGATCAACTGCCAAACACACCAATCACCAGACATGGGATCCCCTCTATCAGCATTTCATTAATTGAATACTCAGGTTTCCAAACCAGCATTTTATCTGGAATGAATATCAGCAGCTTGTTTCCAGTACTTTTAGTAATATTAGCATTGTTTCTCATTGCCCTGATTTGTTATGGACATTTTGTTTGTTCACATATCAAAAGTTTGTTCATTCTCCTATACTAATTGACTTTTTTCTGCATTATAAAACAAGAATATTTATTCAACAGTCTCATCTTTACTGCACTGTTTACTGTTGTTCTACTATTGCTACCTGGAAAACAACTTGGACTCAAATTCCCTTTACTCCTAATACTTTTCAAGCTGTTTTTTCTCTTATCTCTAAGCAGGTGTTTATCTTCTTATTATTTGATCTACTTAATTTCAACAGTTGGAAGCTTTCGGAAAATTCCATTTTAAAAACACTTATCTAAATTTCTCCCCTTCCAAGGGAAACCATGTTTTGGCCTGGTCTGCTTTGTCTTTTCTCTTGACCAGATCTGAGAGGTTCACATCGAGTGAAACATCCCTAATTCAGAAATACCATTTATATTTTCCTGCCTAAATTCCTGTAACTGGACAGTTCATCAGGCAGAAGATATTAGAAAAACTGGCAGCCATAATCATGTGGGTGGAGGTGAGGACATCTGCTCTTTATATCACAAGCATTGCCAACATGCTATAGACATATCCAGGTTTCTGTTCCAAAACCCCCTCAAGAATATACTGCGTGGAGTTCCAGCTCGCTGGAACCTCCTGCTTGGTTTGGGAAAATTTGGCAAGTCGTTTTCCTTCTGTAGCCTGTTCATAATTTTCCTGGTCTTTACTACATGGGTAAAGTGTGCCCAGATTTCGTGTGCCATTCCAACATATGTTCCGTGATTACATACAGGATGTATAATCACTCTTCTTTACTGCATGAGTTCAGCTGGCACCGCGCGCTGCCACAGTCCAGCGCCGCGAGAGAGTCTTGGGGCAACGCGTGTTCGGAGCCGGCGCTACGAGCGCGGCGGCAGATGAGCGGCGGCGTTCCTTCCTCTGAATCTTTAATGTCTGCTTGTACTCACGGCCTGCTCGCACGTCCTGGGCACAGCCGAGCTGACAGCCTTGAACATTGCCCAATGTGCTGTGACTGCCACGAGCTGCTGCTCAATCCCAGCGCTCGTGGCCACCTCGCCTTGAGCTCTTCGCGGGAACAGCCCGAGAGAAGGGGCACGAGCTGCTGCAAGATCAATTGAAGGAGGGCAACACTGGCCTCAGACTGATTCTCACTGTGTCATCCCAGCCTGGGCTCCTTAAGGAGGGATTTCGTCATGGAAAGGGTGGTCAGGCATTGGAAGGGACTGCCCAGGGAGGTTTGGAGTCCCCATCCCTGGAGGTGTCCAAAGAAGGCCTGGACATGGCACTCAGCTCTCTGAGCTTGTTACCAGATGGGGATCAACAAAGATCAGACTTGATGACCTTGGAGGTCTTTTCCAAACAAATTGATTCTCTGATTCATTTATCCACCAGGCACATGGTTTTCCATGCCCTCAATCACAGGACACTCAAGTTTGTTTGGAGGTCCAGCACACAACACTCCTCACTGCTGTTTCTCTTGGCAGTACCTCCATGAGCAGGAAATCATAAACTGAGTGGTGGACCAGTGGTGGTAAAAACACAAACCTATCCAGAAAAATGCTTGGAAGACCTTGAAAAGCTGTTGGTTTCACTGGAGAAAAGAAAAAGTAGTAGAAATGTCCTAAATTATATGGTGTATAAATATTTATTTTGTAATGTGTCAATGTTACTAAGCATTTGAACAGGCTGCCCAGGGCAGTGGTGAGTCCCCATCCCTGGAGGGATTTAAAAGCCGTGTGGATGTGGCACTTGAGGACATGGGTCACTGGTGGCCTTGGCAGTGCTGGGGAATGCTTGGACTCAATGCTCTTAGAGGTGTTTTTCATCTTGAATGATTCTATGATTTTAAGGAAGAAAAATCTAAGTAGTGAGTGAAATCAAATCTTCATATCCCTACACTGGAGATATAGTTCTGGTGGATCCATCTGCTGAAACTCAACAGTATTTAAAAACCTCAGAACCAGATTTTTATAGGTACTCAAACACCTATAAGGAGGAACAGACAAACTAATTGGAATTTTTGACCCACAGGGAATCTGATTCCTGATGTGACAATCTGGTTGTCTCAAACACCCCACAAGGCCCTGATAATTTGGTCCTTACAGAGCTTTGAAAACCCAGCCCTTCAATGCCAAATAGAGAAGATATGAATCTCAAAGAGCACTTTATCTTTTCAGTGTCCCACAACAAATTCTTGCACAATATCCCAGAGTTAACACAAATGGGTAACTGTTCAGTTATCTTTAAAGGCCTGTGGGATTTGATAAGCAATTTCACGGAAATAATCTAAATACGCATAATAAAAAAAAAAAAGGAAGTGATGTTCTGTTAATGTATCACTTTTATTGTGACAAGTTTTTCTTCAAATGAAAAATAAAAGTGTAAAACTTAGAATTGCAGTACTGTTAAGCACCTCCTGGGATCATTATAATAGACTGTACAATTATTACCTGAGCTGAAGTGCTTAAAAAAAAAAAAAAAAGAAAAAAACAAAACAGCAATAAATGTAATTTCATTGCTCTACCCGATATGCAAAATCTTCCTGGCATCTATTTCCAATCTGAAATCAATTTTACATTTATTCATAATTCTGCGTAGAACCTTACTGAAAATCTTAATATAATTTCTATAGTATTTTTAAGATTTGCACTACAGTAAAGCTCGATAAAACTTTTAAATGGTTCACATCCATCATGTCACTGAAATGTTTTCTAAAATACTTTGCTGAGGAGTAGGAAGGTTGAGGAAGAATAACAAAGGTATTTCTCTCTGCAAGCACCTGCAGTTTACTTTCCAGAATCAGTCCTCTTTTCACAGCTCTGTGCCTCAGCTTTTCACAGGACATCATGAACTTGGATGAACAAAGAGTCAGGTGCTCGTATTTTGTCTCTCCACGTTCCAGTTCTTCTGATTTCAATACAGGAAGTCAAAATTTACATAACATTGAGAATTATTACACCCAGCTATGCTGATACAAACAGATCTTTGTGCCCACACAGCCTCTCTTCACCTCAATATATTGGTCTGCATGGGTGGGGTCAAGACCATGTGATTTGGGATCTATGAAGAGCCAAAAATGTTGAAATCTCTGTTATACTTGAGAGCCATGAAAAATTCCAGTGAGAAAGCCTTACTCCTGCGAATGCCAAGTTTAAATTTTAGCAGAAAAAATGTTGTCACCACTTTTGTAATGCTGGGTCTCTCCTCTTTTTCAAGTGGCACCAAAATCAGGCTGAGCAGTTTTTCGAGTAAACACATGAGTCTCCTGCCTAGTTTAACCATTATATTTTGAAATGTACATTTTTCAAAGCAGTTGTTTTGCAAATATCACTTGTATCAACATTTGGGTGCCATTTTTATTTTATTACATTTGTATGTAGGGATCCTACTGCCTTGAGAAAATGAACCCTTCTAAACTGTACATTGAAGGAAGCAGCCAAATTTGCTTTGATGTCTTTTTAGCTCTGCACTCCACATGAAAGATTATCTGGCAGGCAGTGACGGCAGTGCATTAATATATAAAATAATTAGGAAGAGCACTTAATGAAATTATGTGTGTGTTTATACATCCTAAGCCTCATGGCCACATTATCTCCTCTCTCATCAAACCACAGCACTGTTAGTTTGAAAAGTATCAGTAGTGACTTCTGGCCTGACTAAGGAGTCCAGAATTCATCCAAAAAAAAAGAAGTGAGGACATGAAAATCCATTCAGACCTGCCTGGCTCTGCATACACATCAACTGGAGGGAGATGCTCCTGCTGCATGGCAGGGATTGCATAATCCTCCCCTGAGTGCACCTGAGAGTGACTTTGAAAGTTTCATTAAGTTTTTATTAGATTGTGATACCTATTTTCAGTAGCCAGCTTGTCCAGCTGCTCACAAATTATGAAAATTTGAAATGCTGCCCTGGAAGCCATTGGCTGAGTTTAAGTTAAAGGCTAATAAGTCCCAGGTACTGGGGAGGATGAGTTTTCCTAGTCTGAAGGCAATAGTCAGTTGTGGATTTGTTTCACCACGGAACTGAGGAGACGAACAATGTGACATGATGTATTTTACAAGGTGCTTAACAAGAACATGATTGGGAAAAAATTGTAATCCATGAAATCAATGCTATAACCTAATATTGTTTGTTCTTAGTGCCTACTGGAGCACAGCAAGATCAATGTCAGGACAGCACTCTCCACTCCAAGTATCAATGACCTGGAAGAAGTCGTGTAAAAGGATGGGATCTGCCAATGGCTCAGCATGGGAGGAGGCTGGAGAGGAGAAAATGCAAGCAGCAGTGATACAACTCAAAGCAGCCTGAGCTGGCCCAGAAATGGATACGTGGAGGTGTTAAATGCAAAGAATATTGAGGCAATTCTTTGGGGAAAAAAAATTAACTAGGCAAAAACTACTCATGTTGCTATGCTCTCTTTGTGTTGTGTCATATGATATGCAGTTAAAGTTAAAAAGCAGAGTGGAAGGCTAATAAGGGATCCTTTGAATGTACATGTAGGCAGAGAAAATAAGAAGCAAACATGCAGGAAAGGGGCACTGGTGGGGATTGGCAGAATTAAGTCAGTCAACAGCGCAAGTCAAAAAACTCCTTGTATTTTCAAGTGTTTGTTCACTACATTTCTGATAGGGAGCTTGTTCAGAGGCCAACAATTGCACTTGGTGTAAGCTGTTCAGCCTTGTAGAGCTGTGCCCCGGCATATGACCTCATATTCAGCTACCTCAAACCAATATTTCAAGTGTTTTCAGGTTACCAATACAGACTGCTGCACATATTTCCATGTGTGGCTCCACTCCAGCGCTGCGTGGCTGTGATGTGAACGAGGTACGAGGCTAAATATCTGTATTAATACCTGTTCTTTACTGCTCTGAATTAATGGCAACAATTAGAAGAGGTACAATTAGCAGCGTGCAAGAACCTGCCAGCAGAGCAGGGGATGCCCCAACCTCTGCTAAGACAGATGGGCAATGGGGAGCTGCAGCTGGTCGGCATTCTTCCCAGGAAATCAGCCCTGTATCCCGAGGATTGAAGGTGCAATGCATCATCCCCAGCCCTGGAGAGAGGCCCCAGATGACATCCGCGCCGAGCACTGTCGGGACACCACGCTCAGCAGGTCCAGCACCTGGTGCTCCATCTCCTTCCCAGCCTTCTCTCCAAAAACTCCCCAATTCCCACCCCGTGTTCCCACCCCGCTGCAGGAACAGCTGACACACACATCAGGAGCACGTGTTCCTCTTCTGGAGTCCTGCTTTTAGGATTAACACCCGGCATGAGTGGAAATCCTTGTAAGGATTCTGTTCCTTTATCATGCTCGAATTGCTTTCTGCGCTCAAAGTTTGGAACCAACTTCTTGTTAGGTTTCTTTGACTCAGAACTAAAATTACAGCCAGTGGCTCTGCCTAAATCTGGCAGATTTAATATTAATATATTGATCAGGGTATCAGAGTTTGTCCAGGCTGTGCCCATATTTTCCACTGGAGGACCTAAAAAATAATGCAGTGTATTTCTTCACCATAGCTTAATCATATTTCAGGTTACTTAGTCATGTATTATAACAAAAAAAACCCCAAAAAACCCACCCTTTTCTAGTGCTATTTCCAGCATTAAAAAAATCCAGACCTGGCAGTTTTTACAATTTCAGTCCAAGCCCAAGCTTCAATAAGCTCACACAGCTCTAATGATTGTTAGTGAAAATGTAATGGGTCATTTGAAATACAAATGAACACGAGTAGGTAGAGGGATTTTTTTTTTTTTTTACTAGAATCAATTTACACTAGCTATTTAAAAAAATATTAAAATAAATGTAATGCCATTAAATGTAAGCTCAAAACCCATTGAGAGCATTAGTGGCCAAATCTGCCAAAAAAGTAGTGATGCCAAGAGCATGGGGCCAGATTCTGCTCTCAATTACGTTGGTGTTAAGCCAGGATAACTCCCCTAATTTCAACAGGCTTGTTCTGGAATAACACTGGGGTTAAGTGGGAGCAGGAAGGAGCTCCATTCCCAGTAAGGAACCTTCACAGAGCCCCAGTTTACTCCCAGTGACCTGGCTCACTTCCCACCAGCCTCAGGTGTCCCGGACATTTATCCAGCATCTCCTTTTGGCAGGAGAAGGAGTGGGTCCAACCTCCAGAACAGCATTTTTGGAGGGGTCAGAAACAGAGAGTGGGGTTGTTCAGCAGGTGCCATGTTTTGGAAAAGAAATTAATGGAGCAAACCAGTAGGAAGAGCCAATAGGAATCTGTCACTGTGGAATAATTAACAGCTGAGCCGAGTTCGAAGTTTTGAGGGCAATGAGCTAAGCAACAGGGGAAAAAGGCAAGTTCTTTTAAAATAGTGTTTAATTTCATATTACTTGCAGAGAAAAGGAAGGAAAAGCAGCTAAATCATGTGTTTAATATTTATTTTAAAAATTCATCATAATATCCTGAATTCCCTGCAGTAGTCCAGAGCCTTTGTGGGTGACCCCCCCCTCCTTCCACATGACAATTTCTAGAAACTATTAAATATCATATTAATACACTTCTAAGGGAAAAAAGGAAAAATATTTGAGTTGGCATAAAGCTGTGCTGAGAAGATTGGCTCCTGCATCCCAGGTGATCCAGGCAGGCAAATAACCAAACAAGGAAAAGGGGAGCAGCAAAGAGGAAAAAGAGTTTCCTTCATTGCTCTGACTTTCATCCTTATTGCTGGAGAAACCTGGAAAAAGTATCAAGTTTTCATATGAACTTTGAAAATTCCTCTTAGTGAATCTATTTTTTGCTGTTGCTAATAAGCTGCTAATTAAAGGCACCAAATTTTTATGGAAGTACCAAAAAACCCCATGACAGTTTTCTGCTTTTCTGATCTGAATGGTATAAATTAAAGGTACCAAATTTTTATGGAAGTACCAAAAAACCCCATGACAGAGTTTCCTGCTTTTCTGATCTGAATGGTATGTTTTCTTCCTTTAATTCATTTTCTCTATATCCAGTTTGTGCCTTTTATTTTCACAAATCCATGGTGCCATCAGAGCTTAGCATCATTTCAGCCCTTTCCAACCAGCAGCCAAACCACATCCAACCAGAGTTTTGGATGGTAATTTTGGTAATAAATGATAAAGTTTTGGATGGTAACTCAGGATATGCCAATAAAAGCAGCCAGGTTAACAGGATATGACAGAATAACAGAAAATATGATAAATAATCTCAAATCATCAGACCTGCAAACAGCTGCAGAGAGGAAAAATACTAAAAAAAAAATTTATTAAGATTTATTTAGGAGAAAAGTTATATAGACATGTATTTATCCTTTCTTTCAGAACATGTAAATAATACAGAGTATGATTTGTCACATTCCTTGATTTCATGACAGTTGCAACTGGCAACTGAGGAATAATTTCATTTTAATTATAGTTCAGTTGATTTTCTCTTTAATTACTGAAGTTAGATGACTAAGGCACCAAAATATGTAAAACACAACCTTTCCATACAGTAAATTTTCTTTAATAATAACAGCGGTATTTTTATTGTTTCCAGTCTGCAGAATATAATTTTTCAGCCATGGAAAGCAGCTACTAATTCTTAAATTGTATATTTTTCATTTCCTTACAAAATATTGGAAGGAGTTTTATTCTGTACGTTGCTATAGGTACAGAGTTCTATGGAAAAGATTTAGTATTTCACAGGTTTGACATTGGAGGGAGGTAAAATGTCTAAAGTTGCCTGTCTCAACAAGACAAAAGCCATCAGGGCTGAAAATACAGCCCTCGGGCTCCTCCTCTGGCCTTTGCTTTGCTGCCAGCCTGGACAAGGGAATGCAGCTTTCCTTGTCTCTGGGGCTCTGGATTTGGGAAAATGGAGCAGGAACAATGCCCCGAGAACCCCTCAGCTACAAATCATGGGGCACATATTTTTCCATGGCTGTTTATGACTTCAATAGAACTCAGAATGCTTCAAATTCCCTGAGTTTTTGTTTTTTGGGGTTTTTTTGTTTTTTTTTTATTTTTTGGGGGGGTGGTGTTTTTTGGTTTTGGGGTTTTTTAGGGTTTGGTTTGGATTGAGTTGGGTTGGGGGTTTTTTTGAGTGTTTGTGGGTTTTTGGGGTTTTTTTTTGTTTTGGGGTTTTTTGCTTTTTGGTTTTTGAGTTTTTGGTTTTTTGGTTTTTAGGGTTTTTGGTTTTTTTGGTAGATTTTTTTGTTTGCTATTTATTACTTTTTCAGTGTGGTTTTTTTTTGTTTTTGTTTTTGGTTGGGTTTTTTGTTTTGTTTTTTGTTTCTTGTGATTTTGGTTTTGTTTTTTCAACAGACCTTCTAGGAGTTGTTCTAGAGAGGAAAGGGGATGTTTTGAAGCTGCAGAGCAATGCTGATTTTGCTACCCAGTCTGTCACCACTGGAGTGGGCTTCTTGGTGGGGTCACCGGAAAATAAAATTGTTCCAAAGGCTTTTCTGAGCTGATAAGATCCCGAATGAGGCGCTGGTGCCAAATATCACAACAATGCCTTGCAAAGAGCAACATTCAGATGAGGTTATTAAATGCAGGGAGGAGGTTATGTGTGTATAACACATCCAGCAGCACTTGGGAATTTTTGGAGCCATTTCTGCTGTCTTTCCCGAGTCACTTTTTTGTCTGAACTTCAGCGGGAATTTTTCCTCGCATAAAAGCTGCCGGATTCAGCTCCGGGTCTAAACATTTGGGTTGCAATGTGCCTGGAAAGCCAGAGGAATTAAGATATTTGCCCTGCTCTCGTTGCACTGGAGCTGACTCCCCAGCACCCTTGTGCTCCTTGGAAAATCCCAGCTATAGTTTATCTGAAATTAATTTGCCCGCACTGTTAAGTCAATTACCCAAAGGAACAGAGACTCGATTAAAAATCTATTTAGTTCAATAGGAAACAGTATACTTGGGATCAATTTTTTTTCCCTCCTCCACTGCAAGGAATCTTACTGTATCCCTGTATAAATAATAAAGGTGGTGCACTCTCCTCTCCTGCTCAAGCATGACTGAGCAGATACAGCTTGTGCACTGCTCGTGTCACGAGCACCCAGACAGAGACAGGAGGAAGAATATCCCAAAGACAACCTCCAACCCAGGGCTTGGTGTGACCCTGAGCAGGGCTCGGATGTGCCAGGCCACAGGCACTGCTGGCTCCCTGTTTTCCAGGGGCTGGTTGTACCTGTCTCACCTAGAGAAACGTTCCTATTGTCAAGCCTACAGCAAAGTGTGTCCAGACAGATTGGTGTTCTGCTCAATGGAGCCCACATGAATCATGTATTAGTTCATTTAAAAGCACTTTGTAGACAAACATGCTCAGTCTATCAGCGGGCTCGGGGATGCAAATACTTCACTCAGTGTATATGAGCCCTGACAGGACATCTGTGATCCATGGGATTGAGAACCAGCTCCTTCCACATTAGGCGGTAACAAGCAGAAAGGCTTCTCCCTATTCTGCTCTTTTTCAGCAAAATGAAAATTTAACTTTGCCATCACGTTGGGAACGGAGTAAACACTATCCACTGAAAACTAGCAGCAGGAAGAAGTAAATGATTTACAAGATATTCTTCAATCTTTTAGCACATATTTGGTTTAGGGGCTAGAGTACTCCTGAAGAAGGCAACAGTTCTCCAGGAACCTTAATCCTAAAATACCTTCTGCGTGGGACTGCTTCAGAGGTGAGGAGGCATTGCAAACATTTAGATTCAATAAATGCTAAAGACATCTTTGTACACTCTCTGCTCGGCAGATGCTGATTGCTTCCTGTAAATTAAAGCGAGCTGAGGAGTGTCTGCAATAGCAAAATATTGGGTGGACTCTCATTAGCAGACAGAGTGTGTGGAATTAATTTCACTGAGAGAGCTGTAGGATGATTTATATATAGAAAATGTAGTTTGCAAAAGCAGCCTGGAAGAGATTCAGACATGGACGGACTTTGCCTATGAGTGGTTTCAAATTAATTTAATTTCTGAAGGAGAAGTCTGTAGTACTGTAAATACTGTAAGCACGAGTGCCAAAGTTATATCAGTGTGAGGAACGTTGCTTTCAGCCTCTCCTCCTTGATGCTGGTGATATTAAGATATTCCTGTAAGGAATATCTTAATGAGAGTACAAACCCTTCAGTTTTATAGTGCTTTAATTTTCTCCTAGCCCTGGGCTTTTCTGACTGCTAAGACAGTGTGTTTACTAACTTTATCTCCTGCTTCTTTTAATTGCATGGTCAAATCTGAGTGACTCCTGCCTTCATGTTAACTGACAGAAGCCTCTCACCTCTCCAGAGTATGGGATGTTCATTTTTTTGATCCTCCAAAACTGCAGGAATTCATTTGTTCACCTGGAGTCCTAATTTTTCCTTAGCAGTAAACCAAGTCCTGGAAATAGTAACTCAGGCAATCAGAGTATTGTTACTGTTCCCAGAAAGGTAATATTTTTGAATAGCTCTGCATATTTAACAAGGAAGATGTGTTTTGAGCAATTTTTAATAAGGTAATATTTTACTTTTCCCATTTCACCCTTGCAGGAAACTGCAGAGATCAGTTCTGGATTGAGATTGCATCCCCAGTCTTGGATCCTTTAACATCCCAGAAGGCACACATGAAAAAGAAAAATCCCCCTACTTACACTGTGAATAGGTGCTAACAGCTTTAAAGAATTACCTACCAAATATTAGGTGCAATTTAAAACTACATTTAAGGCAGAAAGGGTCGTTTAAAAGTCTACGTGGCCAGCTAAAATTCAGAGGGAGAAAATGACTTGAACACATGTTGGGTGAATTTCTGTTTGTGTGGGAGATGCAGCACTGCTGGGATAAAATATCCCCCACCTAAAAAAAAGATTGGTCAGGTTCTGTACCTGCTCTGTCGTGTGTTCTGTGATTCAAAACCTGGTCAAATGCTTTGAGATCATTTCCAGTTGCTATAAAAAGAAACACAACTGTGCTATCTAAGCATTGTGGAAGATTATTTATATTGAAAGACATCCTTAGGCTAAACTATTAAATGAGGATAATGGGTATGAGGCACCCACGGCACGTGGAGGACTCGTTAATGAATTAGTTGGGGAAACAGAGTCAGATGCTGGGCTCAGGTAGAGGCTGGGTGTGTAAATGTGCTTTTAGAGGAGCAGCAGGACCAAGGAGGGGTCACGGCATGGGAAGACCTGGAAAAAGCAAATAAAATGATCCACACCTGCTTCCAGGACTGTCCGAGGCCGCTCCGGTTACACAGTACAATATTTGTTCAGAATATTGTCTGTTAGATCAGTTTAAACACGTGCTGGAACTTATTAGATATTTATTAGCTTACATTTAAGCCCCAGTCTATTTTACAAGCCCGATGCCCCCTGTTTTATGTAAAAAGGATATTTCAAGAGATATAATTTAAATGAGTTTGTAATTTGATAACTTGCCACCCTAATGAAACCTGCACTAATGACTGCCCTCGCTAGGCAATTCCTAATTTTAAGAACCTATTTTAAAATATTCATAACGGATCTGGTGTGGTGTTGTTTGAACTGTATTTAATAGATGTCTCAGCTCTGGGCTTTTCCCTGTGGTTTGTGGAAGTCACTGTCAGCAGTGGCTCTTCCAGCACCTTCTTGGGTGGGTGTGGGATGGGAGAGGGGGTTGAAGCTTCCTGGCAGTGGGGCCAGAGACCCCACACGTGTCCTTTGCATCCCAAGGGAAGGAGAACCTGGGAAACACCTGAGAAAAAAATACCAAATGAAATAACAGCCCAAGCCATAATCAGGAATAATGCTTTATTGTGGATTTAATCACAGTGTAAGTATCTAAAAGACAATAATCCAATGTCTCTGTTGTCTGAAGAGCAACTCTTACATCTCGTGTTAGTCTGTGCTGGCAACTAAATGAATTGTCTTTCAGTCAAGTGACAACTAAATGAGTTAAAGTCATTCTGTGGCTTTCCCTCTGTGCGGAGGTTGGTTTGATGAGGAGGTGGAGCAGGTGAGAAGCACGTGAAAAACTTGTGGATTTTTCCTAACAGGACATATTGCCCAACTGCCTACAAAAACACAGGAATTTACCATCCCCTGGATCCATGCAGAGCCTGCACCTCTCCAGACCACTCCTGATGGACCAGCAGGACCTCACAGCGTGGTCCCACCCCTGACTCCATTTCCCTGGGAAGTTTTGATCCTGATTAATGAAGAACCTGCCCTGGGATGTTCTGCAGGGAGAAAGGACATGCTGGGCAGAACGGGAAGCACAACCACTGCCCCTAAAACATCCCAAACCCCCCCAACAGCCACGCTTCCCCACCACCATGCCCAAGGAGCATCTCTGTCCTTTAAGTGCTGTGCCTCCTCTCAGGGGGCTCCTAATGCACTTCCCTCCTTCTGCCTCACTGGCTGAGGGGGAAGGACGTGCTCAGGGCCTCTGAGCACCCCACAGCCACGAGCAAAAAGGGAAAGTCAATGTACAAACCGTAGTGATTAATATTAAACACGGAGTGCGCGTCTAAAGACACGATTAATGTTAATGACAAAACAACAACACAACAGCAAAGGCTGGGGACAGCAAAGGCTGGGGACAGCAGGCAGATGAACACTTGCAGATGGGGAGGCCTTGATAGCCAACCCCCAGAGCTGCTCTAAGTTGGTTGCTGCTCAGTGCTTTCACTGTGGTGGAACCTGAACAAATTTGCCTTGATAGACTACTTCAGGAAAAAGTTAGATTTAAGATTGGCTCAGGTGCAAAAACTTTAGGACCAACCCAGTGGAATGTGAAATTTTTCTCCAAATGCAAATTAGCTGGTGATGTAATTAGCACTCGAAAACACAATATTAATCATTTCAACCCTAAGTCGACTACTGGTGGTTATAGGGGTTGTCCTGATCACCTTGAAGGTGGGGGGCATCCCGACCCTGCTGTACTGGGACACTGAGCTCCCATCCTGCATCACCTCCTGCCAGAAAAGGTTCACACATGAGAAGCTGGGAATCACCATCGATGACAAAATAAACCAAGCCAAACCCTCCCTCAGTGACAATTTCCAAGGAGAAGAGAGTATCAAATGGATTTTAAACAGGCAGGAACCCAGCACACGAGCAGAGTTTGGGCCAAATGTCCTGCCAGGAGCCAGTCAGCAGAAGCCCTCTGCCAAGCCCTGGTCCCTAGATCAACACCTCAGCCATGATAAAAAGCTGCTCTTTAAATCAAAGACAGCTCACAAAGGAAAAAAAAAAAACAACCAAAGACATAAATCTGCATTGGCTTCCAGCCCAGTGTGATCTTGCAGTGTGTTTCTGCTGATGCTGCTTCTGGGATGGGACAAAGGAAATGGATGACACGGAGATGGCTGTGGCAGGAAGACCACCAGGCTGCCCGTAAAGGAGCAGGCAGCAGTGGAGATGACGTTCTGTCATGGGCTACGAGTTCATCTCCAACTTTTTCTGCTGCAGCAGCTCAACTAAGCCAGCTGAAGGTTTAAAATGTGCTGAGGGATGAGGTATTTTGTGCCCATGGATGCAGTAAAGGAGCAGAGCTGGATTTGGTAATGTTTTAGGAAAACAGGAAGAATCCCGCCTGATGGAAGGGACCAGAATATCTTTTGTTACTTCAATTTCCTATCAATTTATTGTTGAAAATTACCTAAAAGCAGAGCAGTGATGGAACAGGTGTTTCTCTGAGAAATATCCTAATCAGATGCACACCATGCCCAAAAGCCAAAGTTCATCTCCAGAAAATCAGTGTTGCATCTCTGCTTTCAAAAACTGTTCTGTAAATACTTCCAAATTATTTCACTTACAGATATTTGTTTTAGCAAAGGATTTTTGACCTCATTCTGGCATCACTCAGGACCTCAATATACTCATCTCTGAGACATCTTTGAGAGATGAAAAAATAAGTTACAGATGTGTGCTCCTCATAAGGAGTATCAATCAAGGAGGACACAGCCAAAAGGGTCACCAAGCCTTTTTTCCTGTAAAAAAGAGAACAATAAAATTGGTTCACCACTTGTTTTTAGGGTTGGGTTGTTTTGTTGGCTTTTTTTTTTTTTGTACAAGAGAATGAAAATCTGTTTGCAGTTGTAACTTTTACAGTACGTCAAGTATTTTCTTTTTTTTTTTCCCTCTTCCATAATTATTTTTACAGAAGGCTGTTCTTTCAGTCAGGTCACTGAACTCTGAAAAACAAACCTTCAAGGCTGCTTTTGAAAAATTGGACCTTCCTTTCCTTTCAATCGAAAGATTCACAACTTTCCCGTACGAGCCAAGACTCAAAAAATAACATAAATCCTTTCAGTGCTGTCTCTCTCTTTGCCCGCATAACAGATATTTCTGCTAACATTTACTTTCGTAATTTTTCACATTATTCTAGCTCTCAGAGGTTAATATTTACCATTCATTTCGATATTCACAAACTACAGAGGTAGAATTGCAAATATCCGCCCTGGGAAAATGAGCAGCTCTGCCAGAAAATATGTTCAAGTTTCTTTGTGGAACTGTGGGAGACAAAACACCACTGACAACATTTCACTGGATTCATCTGTTCGTGTTTTAAACATCTGCACAATCAATTCATGCAGCACAACAACTGGAATTTCCAAAGGATAACCAGATAATTGCAACAAATGGGGTTTGGTCCCTTTGAACAATGGAGATGCACTTGGAAAAATATTATTAAAAAACAAGGTGAAGTGATATATAGAAGGGAAATCACTGAAATTATATCTCAAATACTCATTTTCCGGGAGGCATCTACAAACACAGCAGACACTGAGCAGCAGCAGCAAAATTCAACAGAGCTGCCTGCACAAGCTGACCTACTGCTGGCAATAATATCAGATCATAAATGAATTAATTTGCTTGCTGACCAAGTAGTTTGCCATATTAAAGTGCAAGTTTGCAAGACATGTATTCTATTATCCCAGACTGCACTCTTGACACTTTGCATTAGGAACATTTAGCATTCAGCCTTTGATATTTTGAACGCTGAGTACAATGAAGTTGTCAGCACAAAGGAGGGTTTTATTCAATTTTGAGATGTAACAAGCGAGCATCTAACAGAACCGCCAGCAAGAAGGGTGAAACAATGGAGAGTTGATGATTTGAGGGGAAAGGAAAAGGGAAAAGGGGGAAAAGAGGGGGGAAAGGGGGAAAAAAAGGGAAAAGGGGGGAAAAGGGAAAGTGAAAGGGAAAAGGGAAAGGGAAAAAGGGAAAAGAGAGGAAGGGAAAGGTGAAAGGGGAAGGTGGAAAGGAGAAGAGGGAAGAGGAGAAGAGAAGAGAAGAGAAGAGAAGAGAAGAGAAGAGAAGAGAAGAGAAGAGCAGTTACTGTTTTATTTCTACCATGCAGGCAGCAATATTTGCTCCAAAGGCAGCTCCCAGTGACGGGCAGAGTGATCATTTACTCCAAGGCTGCAGCGAGCTTGTTCTGCTCTTGTCACCATGATCTAACACTGGCAGTACGATGTGAGCAAGCAGAGAGCATTGATTAACACTGCCAGGCAGCTGTGTTGGAATCCTCAAGTCAATATTGTGTGCTCTTGGTAAAAAAAAGGGAAAAAAAACCCACCAAAAATAATGGGAAAAGAGAAAGAAGACAGATTCAGTGTATTTTGATCAGCACAAGGTACGGCTGCTATTCAGTGGCAGCAGCAGGGAGGGAAACCACCCACAGGAAGAGCAAACTTGTTCTGTCACATCTTAGCACACAGCAAAATTCCAGCATCAGTACCAGCTAAAATCTAAAACCTAGGCTGCAATTGGCAGCCCACCCAGCCTTCTGAGGTGAGAGAACAATGTATGCATATATTCCTATGTATATATATATATATGTATATATATATATTTACAGACGACATGGAACTACATTTAATAAACATTCCAGGAAGGAAGGGACTTGGAGGAATAGCCAGACAATGAAATAAAGTTTTTTTACTACATGGCTGTATTTTTAAGACCTTGCAGAAAATGAACTCCTCGGTGCTCACATTCCAAAGAACTTGGGAATGTTTTCCAGTATGCCTTGTCGTATCCCTTAACACTGGATGGTCATTATTTTAAATCCCGGCTATAAGACACAAGTATTTGATTAAAACAAATTCCAGTCTAAATCTGGGTGTTCCTTTTTATTAGGGATTCAGGGACAGAAGGGAACAGAGTGACTACAGCCTGCTGATGTCCCAACAGCATCAACTGTGTGAAAGTTCAGCTGTTCAGGGATTCATTTGGAGTACTCACCACCACTGAAAATAGTAATAAATGGTGTTTTGCAATGCTCTTTGCATTTCCTTATCAGCCCTTATTGTGCTGGAGACACTCAGATGAGAAGAGAGGTTTATCTCATCTCCTTCATCAGAGCTGCAATTGGAGCCTGCACCAGCAATAGCTTTTTCAAGTGCCACCAGCCTCAGAGCTGTATCCAGGTAACAAAATAAACCAGCAAAAGAGGGGAAGAACACCAGAGGTCATGGAAATATGGACCTATAAAGACCCACCTTGGATTCCCATGCATACTGAAGTGACAAGGTGGGACTGCAGGGAACAGGTTGATGGCTTCTCTGTGCAGCACTGAGGACAACCACGCTTTTCCACTCCAATTCATTTTCTTATGGGGAACCAGGGAAATTTGACTGGAGCTGGCCAAAGCTTTATCTTTTCAGTCTATAAAAAATTTAAACAGTTTGCTCCCATTTCATAAATGTTGATATTTTTTCTGATGGGAGAAAATACCCTATCAGAATTTTTTCCTTAAAATGAAATGGGAAAGGCTCATCAAGCCTGGAAAGCCACGATATGCTGCTCACTGCACTCCAGTGCCAGGAGTGAGGCAGCACCAGGGGCTCCCTGAGCAGAAATCCTGGAAGCTGGGGTGTCACAAGTGAGAGAATATTGCTACCAGGCTCAGCTCAACCCCTCCTGTACATGATATAAGGAGAGGTGTGTGGTGTGAGAGCTGTGGTGGGGTCCCTAAAAACTGGGAATCCTTTGTCCCAGTGATTGCATGGTCCCCTGGCAATCCCTGAGCTAAGCTAGCTGCCAGCTTGGTAGAGACTGTTCTTTTCAGGTGTCAACAAGTGCTACTACAAACTCTTTCAGCTATGGGAGTGGGGCGGGGGGGTGGGGGGTGAAAAAGGGCAAAAATATTTGGAAAAAAATTGTCTTTCTATCAGAAATAGAGACCACCAAAATCCACACATGCAATGGCAAGAACCAGAGCTGTGGGGTGTTCCCCCACATTCATTTTCACAGGGATCAACCTCATTCAGGGCCAGGATTAGAATAGGCTGAGCCATGCCCCAGCCCTTGCCTTAAAAAAGAATAAATAAAGGAGTGGTGATAATCCTAGAGTTTTAGGACACATGTAAGGGCCTGATGCTTCACCATGCCCAAACCAAAGGGAAATCCCACCCAAATCCCCCTGGCTGCAGAAGTGGCTTCTGTGAAATCCATCTGGGTGTCAGAGTGGGACAGGAGTAGATATTCCACGACCCACCTGACACAAAACAGCCAAACAGGAGACCCAGAGCAGGAGTTTTTCTTCTGCCATTTAACATACCCCATAACCCTGAGGACATTGTCTTAAACAAAGGCTTGAACTCGGAGTGAATTGTAATTCTCGCAGCTTTGAAACCCAGGAGAGTGAAATCCTTGCCAGAAAGATCCTGAAGGGGTAAAGAGAGAGAGAGAGAAAAAATAAGAGAGAATAAACTTGATAATTATGAAAAAAATAATATGCACATCCATAGTTTTGCTAAGTTTGGGATTGACGAGAGGAATCAAAGTGGTAGCCTGAAGAGAAAATCTGTGTTTGAGGCAGGAGGTTAACTGACAAAAATTAAACTCAAGGCTGAAGACACAAAGAAGAGCGAAAACCTACAAGAAACCTCACAAGAAAAAAAAGATCAGATTACTTTTTATGACCAAGAGGCAAAACTAAGGAAAATATTTCAGACATGAGAGCTGTTATTTTTGTACCTTTGAAGCAATACATAACTAGCACAAAAGACAACACGAGACAAGACAGGTAACCCAATCCTTTAAGACTTTGTGGCTGCAATCTCCTTCATGTGAGGTTTGGTTGTGCTTCCTTTCCCTCCATAAGTGAATAATCACAACCGTGATTATTCCAATTTCTGTTTTATTCTCAGGCTTCAAAAGTCAGAACCAAAGGACCAAAGGCCTTGAGTGCTGCAGGAAAAATTCAGATATGACCTTGAGTTTTATTTGCGCATGACACAAAATTAATATCAATGGTATTGCTCCACCATATTCTTTTTCTTTAATAATCTCAATTTAGAATATTCTTGATTTACAAAACGAGTGGAAAATGTCAGTCTAAAGACAAAGGGACCTGGCAATAGTGAGAAAACAGTGTCCTGTGGCTAAGCAAAAGTTGTTGTCACAGCACTTCCTCTACACCAGGATCTACAGCAACGTCCGTGCCTTGAGCAACAACAAAGACATAATTTAGAATAATAGGATAAAAAATGGACACAGGTGCAAGAATTGGGATGTGTGGAGTGGCCAAGTCTAAATCTTAGACATCAAAACTCTCACTGATAATGGGAGTAATGAAATCTTGGTGTCCTCAACTCTTAAATTAATAGTTTTGGTCATTTCAAACACAGCTTTGCACCCACACAAAGTTCCTACATCTTGTCAAGGTACTCCAGACTAGAAGTCCCCATCTTGTCGCTGTACCTGGCACAGGCAGATGGAAAACAAGAATGGGAGGTTTTTGCTTCCCAAACACAGCCAAAACATCTCTCCATGGTACAGAAATGCTCAGGCTTAAAAGGGCTTGCACCAAGCAAGGAAGGAGGGTTTAATTCCTCTCTAACTTTCCAAGCAATTTTTTCATCTGTTTGGGATAAAATCATATTCCTTGTGCTGGAAACGTTCTACTTTTCAGGGGAAAAAAGGGACATCCTTATGACTAGATATACAAGATACAGAGATTTAGGAGACTTCCTTGAGGCAAAGGGGTCCCTGACCAAGCTAAAGGATTTCTTCATTTATTTTGCTTCAAGTAGCTATTGAAGAAAACACAGAAAATTTACAAGAGCAGAGACCAAAACTTTGTACTGTGATCATTGTTGTCACAGCAGAGAACACACGACCACCACCCCCTGCTAGTCTTCCCAGAACCCCTGAATCAATTGGAAAACATCTCTGAGATCATCGAGCCGCACCTATGACTGATCACCACGTTGCCAACTAGACCAGAGTGCTGAGTGCCACATCCAGCTGCTCCTTAAACACCTTCCTCTGTTCTGCCTATTTTGGGAGAAGATTGCATGGAATTGTGGATCTTAAACAAAAGGTCTGAGACTGAGAGTCCAGAGGGAGGCTCAGGGAGTGCAGGATTAGGTGCCTCCACCATCAGCATCGATTAGTTTGGGCGCTCAGGACCTTTGCTGTCATGGACAGCCAGGGCTCTCCAAGATGCTAAACACTCCCCAGGCACTGCCAGGCAGCCCAGGCATCCAAATTAGCCCTCAGTGCTCTCCTGGGATGGTGGGAGAGGCAGCTGGGAAGTCCCTCAGTGCCTCCAGGCCGTCGATGGAGGTTGGGTTGGGAGTGGCTTTTGAAGGCCACGTCCCAGGTGTCCCCATTTCCCTGACAGGGTCAGGCTCACACAGCTGCCTTGGAACACACGGGCTGCATCTCTTTGGGCTGAGACTAAGCTGGAATCTGTGTTCCAGGCAGTAATGGGGCTGCAGGCAGCAGGACCAGACTCGCCATCATCTGAAGGGAACAACCTGGAAACGCATTTATTGGGGACATCTGGTACTCAGTGTCAAACAATTCACTCTGCAGAGCTGTTCCAATGAGTTACTGCCAGTGTGGCTGCAGCCTTTGTGAAGCGAGTTTATTAACTAAAATATTTCATAATGCCATGGCCTCACTCTTCCCGATAACAGATATTCTTTTCCATGTTTAGAAATGGGAGCAGATGGCAGAAGTTCAGGGTATCACCCCATTGCATTGCTCCCCATGCCCAAAGGTTTCAAAGCTCCTCAACCTCAGCCTGGAAAATCCATAGGCATTGCACAAATTTTAAGCAAGAGGAACAAAAGGTCTGTATAATAGTTGGTCTAAAGTCACACTAAAAAAATCAGAGCCGAAACCAAATTTCATCATTGGTCTTTTTTTTAACCTTACATCTATTATTAATTAAATAAATCCAATGTTTGATTAACCTGACATAAAATTCTGGGAACGAATTGAGCTCTCCTCCATATGTGGCACTGGAAATATCCCACCAGTTCTAGAATAATTCTGCAGTGGGGATATGAACAGAGCAGGAAGACCAAAAGGCTGTAAAAAAGCAAAAGGAAATTGGCTGCTGCTTTACCAATTTCCTGTTGGGGCTCTTCAGGCTGGATTGCTCAGGACAAGCATTACAGGGAGGTTTGGAGCTCTGGAAAGCTTTTATTGACCTCTCTGTAAATACAAAATGGCCCATGAATTAAATGGGAGGGTCACTCTGAGGAAGTTCAACAGACTTGGCAGATTCTTGGGAATAAGCAAAAGCAGGGATCAAAAAGACTGATTGAAAATGTGCAGTTATTGTGCAAAGGATTCTTTTTCTTGGGAGCAAGCTCCCTGGGGCTTTCTAGGCCAGGATTTACAAGGCTAATGAAGGGTGTTGGTTTTTTCCCTTCTGTCACAAAAAATCAGCTAAAGACAAGCCAGAGGGACAAGCAACTGTCTTGCTGCTGAAAAGATGTTTTCCAAAGCTTTCCATCGCCCTTTTCCCCCTCATGTTTGCCCACTGTCCCACTCAATCATGACAGATCCCTCCTCCTGAGATGGGATTTGGAATTTGGTACCACCAAGCTCTGTTCACTTGGACACACAGTTTTCCCCATGCTGCAAGAAGTTTCTCTAATTACACCAAAAGTTGAGCAAAAGTATCTTTGCAAAACCCCTTGGATTCTCTCTCCCTCCTCTTTCTGTTTTATTCTTTTTTTGGTTATCATTAAACAATCAATATTTTATTTCAATTTCCTTTTATAAGAAGTTGAAACAACTTCCAGTGATTACATTTACATGAGTTCCCGTTATTATAGGAAACTCTTTTATCCATCATTGTGCATCCTTGATTTGAAATTAACTTCTTCAATCAGTTGTAAAAGTAGAAGGCATAAATATTCTTCTACATATCTAAATATTAAGAATTTTATTTGTTAATAAATTTCCTTCCCCTTTTTATCAATGATCACTGTAACTCCAAAGGCTTATTTGCAGGGGACCTGTGGAATTACAGTTTGGATCTTATGCTCCTTGATAAAAATCCTAAATCAAATGAATGGAGCTCCGGCTACTTAAAGTTCCCAGCAAATTAGGACTGTGGACATTAGAGGAAAGTCTGACCATGATTAAAAAGATATCTGAGCTTTGGTCTTGAGATCTGGATGTTTTAAAGAAAAAAAAAATAATTGAAGAAGTTATAACTATCTCTGAAATATCTGACCCATTCATTTAGTCTCAAAACTCTTTAACAGCAGCAGAAACTCCGAGCCCTGCTGCTGGTGCTGTTGTTTTTAACACAAACCCCAGTTTAGGATGTGCTGACAAACCCGGCTTGTCGGGAACGTCCTGCCCAAACCCAGCACGCAGCCTCCAAAGAAAAACACAATTACTGCACCGTGCAAACACTCATTTATCACATTTTATTCCTCTCCATGTAAAAGCCTGGGACAGGGACACGGCGTGGCTGAAATTTGTAAAACCCAGATTGTGCAGGAATCGCTGCTGGAGCCCAGGTGGGACTGAAACCAGGGGGACAAACAAAGGGGAAAAATGATCAGCGCTTCTTTGTGTGACAATTTCCCAGCACTGACGACCTTGAAGAGTGACCAGTGGAGTCAGAAAATGTGCGCTAGAGGAGAGAGAACTTCTTCAAAGGTAGGGAACTCATCCCCAAATCTCCTGGGCCCTCAGGTATGAAACACAAAGCTTTAGTCAATTTGTACAAGTGAGAAAGTCTGGTTTCACAAAACCAGAAACTGAGGACATGTGAAAACCCATATTTATTTTAATTTAATATAAACACCTGGAAGTTTGAGAAGATCCTGCCACTGTTTCTGGAGTAAAACATGTGTATTCAAAATTATTAATGCATTAAGCCAATAATAGATTTAAGAGGGAGCACTCCTGTAATACACATTCATTTTTGTGCCATACAAAGGAGGGTTTGGGGGGAAATAAAACTAACATAATAGAAATGCAGAGATGCCCAAAGCCTCGGAAGAAAACAAGGGAATAAGGGAATATGAAAGCTGGATGCAAAAAGTTGCTTTCTCAATGCCTTCAGGCCTGACTTTATTCGTTTTGTTTTGCCAGTCATGAGTAATTTGGCTACTCGATAGTTATGCAGGATCCTTTGTAAGCCCCTATGTTGACATTATGATTGCTTAAATGTCTAAAAATATGCTGATCTCTAGTGGCATACAAGAAGAAAAAGAAAAAAAACCACAAAAAATCCCAGCCCAAAACAAAACAAAAAGCCAAACCAAAACAGAACAGGAAAATAATTTCAGGAAAATATTCAGAAGCCATCTGTAAATTGCTTCCATTTGTCATGCTTAGGAAGAGAATGCATTCTGCACATCAAATCCTTTAATCCTTGCAAATGTGATCAAATTTGTATCACAGGAATTTTACATACACAGAAAAGCAGATTTTTAAAGACTTCTTTTACTGAAATGAAGGACATAGATGTTACTGGAAGAACAAAACCTGTCACGGTGTCTTCTTTCCTTCTCAAATTTTCCTAAAAATACAAAACTACTTATATATTTTCCCATAACTTCTGTTTTTTTCCCTTAATAATAAGTTCAGACTGTCCAAAAAATAAGCCTGGGAGCGAGCTGAGCTGCTTTGAGCTTCTCCCAGCAGCTCCTGCTGGGTCCATGCACACCAGAGATGTCCCCGTCTCTGCAGGACCTTTCAGGACCTTCTCTGGGCTCTCAGCTCCTGCTGATGGAATTCTCTTTTGCTGGGGCTCTCCTCCAATTTCTCACCCTCAATTTTTTGATCTGAAATGCTTTAATTATTACTGCAAAATTCCGAGGGAGCAGAAAGAGGAAAGCAAAGCAATGCCAAGTTGTTTGGTTTTGAATTCAACTCCCTCCTCCTCTTTCTCTGTGCTGATTTTATAGAAAAATTATTTAGAAACACGGAAAATCTCTTCTTGTGTCCCAGCACTAAAATTTAGGCTATATTTTTTTCTCCCCCACACAAATCCTCCTCACACGCTTAGCTCACCCTAAACAATAGTAGAAATGGTCACAACAGAAGCCCCAAGATTAACTCAATTCACCTAAACCTTTATCAGGGATAAAGAGATTTTTCATTCATCTCTTCTCTAGACATCCAGTCAATAATTTAGAGAAAGATTCCTCATTTACTCCCTTCACTTAAAAGATATCAATATCAGAGTTGGGGGAAAATATTCCTGTAAAATTCAGCGCAGTCAAGTGCTGACTTTAATGTTGCCTCTTTAGAGGCCGCGGAGCTGAGTCTGGCGCACAATTCCCCAGCCTGCAAAGCACAGAGGAAAAGAACAGACAGCACTGGGAGATCCCCTGGTCCTCCAGGAAAAGAGACAGGAATGAAAAGAGCAGACTTTTACTTATGTGTTTATCAAAAGTAAGAGCAAATCCTTTTTAGTTAAAGGAATCACACTGGAGTGCCATTGCCAACGGTCCAGCGGCTTTTTAGCAGCGTGGTCCACACTCGATATTTCTGAGGAAAAGGGAAGGAATTTACAAACCGCCCCAACTTTCTGTAAAAGAGTAAAATTCCTGAGACAAACATGATTTTTAAGAGCGGGGATCAAAATTAAGATTTCACTGAGTGAAATTGTCACTGATGCTGATTTTCAGCCAAGATTATGTATATGTCTGATACATGCACATGTGTGTTTTCACTTGGTCAGCAGAGAGTTTGAATTTCTTATGGAGACCACCAACTTTGCTGGACAAGTTTCAGTTCTAAAAAAAAAAAAAATGGAGAGCAGTGGTTTAACTCATTCTTGCCACAGTTACATGAGCGACACATTGACAAAGTCCAGGGTCCATCCCAGGACACAATCCAACAACAGGACAACAGCAGAGTCAACAGGTGTAGCTGCAAGGAGAGGTTTTAATTAGTCTAACTACTGTTTTAAAGACACAGTTTTGATAAAGACACCTGTATCTTTCCGCATAAAATCTTCTGTAATCTTAAAACCACCAGTAACAAATGGGCAGCAGTGGAAATTCAGCCAAGATTCCAATGGGTGGCTCATCCTCATCGGCCCCAGCTGATAATTGTCACACACCACATTCCCACATTTTCTAGAAGGGTTTTCTAAACCCCATCTTCTAATTAAAAGCTTTAGATGAAGATTCAGAGGAGGCCATGGAGATGCTCCAAGGGCTGGAGCTGCTCTACTCTGGAGCCATCCTGGGAGAGCTGAGGGGCTCACCTGGAGAGGAGCAGCTCCAGGGAGAGCTCAGAGCCCCATGCAGGATCTAAAGAGGCTCCAGGAGAGCTGGAGAGGGACTGGGGACAAGGCCTGGAGGGACAGGAGCCAGGGAATGGCTCCCACTGCCAGAGGGCAGGGCTGGATGGGAGATTGGGAATTGTGCCCTGTGAGGGTGGGCAGCCCTGGCACAGGGTGCCCAGAGCAGCTGTGGCTGCCCCTGGATCCCTGGCAGTGCCCAAGGCCAGGCTGGACACTGGGGCTGGAGCACCTGGGACAGGGGAAGGGTCCCTGCCATGGCAGGGGTGGCACTGGGTGGACATTAAAGTTTGGACTTCCAACCCAAACTTTTCCAAGATCTGAAAAAGATGGAGAAAGTCCCTATTACCAGCTTCTGGCTTATGCAGCTTCAAGACAAAGCACTAAAAGATTGGTCTGTGCTGGAGGTTTTGCAACATAAAGGTGTCAGATTCAGCATTTTGGTTCTAACAAATGGAAAACCTGGTGGTAACAGATCCACGTTCAGTAGCAGCAAGATTTTCATTTGGGCTTCCCAGAAACTCCAGTGTAATTCATTAACGGATGTGCCATTAAAAAAGGAGTTGTAGGAGAGTGAAATAAAAGAAGGGCTGATAGATAGTGTTGCATTGATGGGTTCCGCTTGGTTGGTAACATCAAGTGGCAGAATGAGAACAGTTTTTAAGATATGATTAAATATAAATTTTATCAAAGGAGCAGTAAAACATTATGGCTTTAGGCTTTTTAAATTCCGTACACATTCTAGGATTCCAAAAATAAAGCTCCAGCTTCTTAAAATTGAATGTCTGCCTTGTATCATTTTTAAAAAGCCCCCATCTGAGCGATGCAGAATTTTTGTCTGCAGGACCAGCCCAGGAGGACTTAGAGAGGCGACAGATTGGCTGGAGGCTGAGCTCACTTGGACACAAACTGTTCACTCCACCTTTACACCTGGAGTCCTCTGGATTTATCTGATGCCCTGGAAATGTGACCCACCCACAATGTGGACTGTGCAGTCACTTGGACTGAAATCAAAGTCCAGCCCTCACATTGTTCTGAATAGAAAGAGAAATAAGAAGACACCGGCAGAGGGACAAGCCTCTCCCACACTCAGGTGTCATCATTCACATTGGGTGAAAAAGGATTTTCTTAACCCAGGTCTTCAGCTTCTGCCAAGGGAATGACACCCTCTCATGGCACTTTCCCTTCTTGAGCTGCACAAATCTCATCTGATGCTTTCCAGGATTGCTATGTTTAAAATAGTAAAGGACCATCCTTGATGGATCCCCACACATGGAGATCCTCCCCAGCTCATGCCTCACACCCTGGGAGTGCTCCCACATTGATCCACCCAGTGGAACCAAAAGGATCTAACCTTAGGTCAAAGATTGGGTTCAATCATCTGGGAGCTCTTTTCTGACCTTAATAATTCTACAATTTAGACTCATTAAAAAATATAATTTCACCTCAGCCCAGTTTCCTCTCCAAGCCTGGCTCTCAAAGAGCATTTCCCACTGCCTCTCTCCTCTTTCTCCCTCTCTAAATCAAACCCTGCTCTACTCCCATTTTTTGGGATCTGATTACACTTACCACCATGAGGAGATGTAATTACACTGGGGTTTAAGGAGAATATTTTGTTCTCACCCCACCCTTATTTCTCACTAAATGCACACCAGCAATCACGGAGAGAAATAAAATAAACTAGATATTTAATTATTTCTCCTGATTTTTTGGGGAAATGGTTGTGCAGCAGGGCTTCCTTACCATAACAATAGACCTGTGAGAGCAAGATCATCCTAATTTACATCAGTGTGTGTTCCTTAGCTATTAAAAAATCCTGCATATTAATTAGTTCCCGCTCTGATTGTTACAAAAAAATTAGTCTGAAAAAGAAAAAAGAAAATAAGGTGCAAAGCACCCTACTATTTACAAGTACCAAAACTTGAAATAAATATTCAACATGGTCTTTTCAAGTCTAATGCCTGGCCAGTTTTGAATAATAAAGCAGGACAAAGTCATTTACACAGAAAAAGCTAATGATTTCTGTATTTTGCTGCTGGTAAAGAATTGAAGGATAGCTGATTTGAATCTTCCTTCAATCTCCCATCAATAAAACAGAGACAAGGCAGATTCGAAAGCTGATCTGGGAGAGTCATGTTTTTATAATTGCTTTTTACCCTCAGGCGTTTGAAATCCAGAGGGTCACAAGTGCCTGTATTAGTGCTGGAGCAGGCCAAGAGGCCCAGTCAAAACCCTGAGACACAAATTAATTTGTTTGTGGTTCTCATGTCTAATTTGGGGAAAGAGAAAATTCTTTGCCACTTTACAATGTTATGATCTAATTAAAGGGAGATACATGTGAAATATTTATGCAACCTTTAGGAAAAAAAAAAAGAGAGAGAGAAAAAAAAATATTTTGGCTCAGTCTCATTTGGGAAATTTTCTGAAATATGGGAATGGAAAAATTTATAAAACAAATATAGAAAAAATGAGGGCGAAGCTTTTGTTTTGGTAAATGATACTTGCAAAATTTCAGAATAAGTTATGTTAAAATTCATTGTTTTGAACTTGAATCACAAAATGGCAAAGAAGCAAACCACAACTGCTCGCCAGTGCATCCACATTGCAGCCAATATTATGTTGGAAAAAGAGCATTATAACTCTGCCTAGAAAACATTGAAATTATGTTGTATTGAGGAGATATAAGAAAGGAAAGTGCTATCAAGGGATAAGCTTCATGGAAAAACAATTCAAGTTGCTCAATATTTTGTGTTGTCCAAGTGACATGCCTTTCCCAAGCAGTGTTCCAGTGCTGTGATTTATGGACCCAAAACCTGGAGTCACTTTCCTGTGTGTAACAGGCCAGTAGAGCACTGAGATGTTGCTACACAAGGTTTTTGTGTATTAATAGACATCAGGAAGGAATTGTTCCCTGGGAGGGTGAGGATGGAATTCCCAGAGCCGCCCCGGGATCCCTGGCAGTGCCCAAGGCCAGGCTGGACACTGGGGCTGGGAGCAGCCTGGGGCAGTGGAAGGTGTCCCTGCCATGGCTGAGGTGGGACTGGGTGGGGTTTGGGGTCCCTTCCAACCCAGACCATTCTGTGAGGGTGACGCAGTCCCACCGCTCCTTAGGAAAACACATAGCACAGATATATTAAAAGTCTCCCTGCCTTTAAGTTGCTATTTTTTTTCCACTGAGGCCAGACCTCGCCACACAAATGTGTCCTGCTACCTGAGAGCACTCCCGCTTCATGCTGGAATTCTTAAACAAATTGAAATTCTTATTTTAAAATGGGCTGAGCTTTACAACGAAGCTACACGCTCCCATGTCCTCAGATTTATTTTTTAGCTGACAGCACAGGGAAAAGTCTGGTCTAAAGAGGAGAAAACTCTGAGTAATGTGAGCACATGAATGTTAAAACTCCACGCACTTTCCAAAGGAGAATTCTAGGGAGGGTGAAGAGATGCTGCTCTGTTTCCAGGCACTTTTCCCCACACCAGGCAGCTTTTCCTTCACGCTCGGTGTCGTTAAAGTCCATTTGGGTGAAAACCATCACACCACGTCTTGCTTCAGCACGGCTGCTGACCCCATCCACAGGTCCCTTGTGCTGCATAAAGTGTTAGCTTCCCTGGGAAGAACTTAATGAAAATGGACAGTAAATCACTTGATTTCAAGTTTGCATTTGTTTATTTGGCATCTGATTATAACCTGCTCGTTGACCTTGTTTGATAGGTGATGGGACAAGCTCTTAGAGCACTGGCAGAAAGAGATGAGCTCTGAGAACAGCAAAGGCTTTTAAAACTTTGCAAAATAAGTAACAGCCAAGGAAATATATCATCATCCCATCCTGTGACTCCTGTCCTGTAAACATGTGTGTGGCCCTTAATCACACTAATAAAAGTGCTGGAGCCAAAGGGAATACCTGAAGGAGAACGAGTTTGCAGGGCCAGGGCTTATTCCTCTAGCATTGTCAGAGGAAGCTTGTCAAATAAACTGAAGACTGATAGCTGCTATATTTCCCCTTATTATAATCCAGAAACAACATACTTGTCTGAACAAAATAGAAATAAGTCCTCTTTGAGGCTACTCTGTTTGCCTTGACAGCAAGCTTGGGTTTTAAGCCAAGATTCCAGATTGTTTTTGTGAAAACATTTCCACTTGTCTGAAAGAGTATATGTAATGGATATGTGATAGCAGTAATGCAATGCTGAAGTAATCTCAGGAGGACACACGCATCTCCGGGGACCCCGCGCTGCACCGGGTACTACACACCAGGAAAATAAAATTGGTATTCTAACAATATGGAGAATGCCTGCGATTTGTACCTCGCAAAAAATACCAGCCCTCATTTATAATTCAGCTGTAATGCGTGGCTTTCCTTGTAGGAAGTGTTTTGCTTTCGGGAGGAAATGGAAGTGACATTTTTGAAGGCTCTTTTCTGGCTTCGTGTGGGATCAGTGAGTGTGAGACCATGGCACTGCCAGCCAAAAGCAGCTGGTGGGATGGGCAAGACACCACAAAAAAAATCCCTTTAAGCTGGAAAATTTCTCCTGTGTGTCCACCCACTCACTTTGTGTTAATATTGAAATTCAGTGTCATCAATTCTGCTTGAACAGGAGGAATTAACACAAGCTGAGGGAAAGGGGTGGAAGTGCTTGTTTTCAGGATGGTGAGGTTTGGTGGCCCTTGGCAGTGCTGAGGGTGGCAACGAGAGGCTGTAATAACTCACCCCAGTGCTTTGTGTGAAGCTCAGCATCTCTCCAAAAACCAAAATTATCCCACAGCATTTAGATCCCTGGATGAGTGGCAGCACTGGCCTCCTGGTGGGATCCTCCTGCCTCTGGTGTCTACAAAAAGAAAACTTGTGTGAAGACAAAACATTTGATAAAAGAGGGCCCTTCTATCTCACAGGTGAAAAACAGAGACAGAAGCACTGCATGGAAACTGAAATAAAACTTCATTTTATTAATAAATGAGCACTGGAGCAACTCATGTCATGAATTTTCCACTCTTGGAGAATATTTTGCTCAAGGTCATTTTGACAAAAGCTGCTGGAATCTGTGTGGTAGGGACCCACAACTGCCTCTCCCCATGAGCACCCAATTCTGACCAAAACCATTTGAACTACAGAAATTCCTTTGCAAACATGGTTTAAAAAACCAACCAGATGACGATTTTTAAATTTCAGGGGCACTACCAGTTTTATTCTACTCGTCGTATTTAATCCTAACAGCACAACCAGAGATGTGAGAGGGCAGGTACAAATATCCAGCAGGCCAGTTGGTAGTGACAGAATAAAGGGCTACACCAGCCAGCAAAATAAAAATTGCAGCAAAGACTGTGTTTTACAGGGGAATGACAGAAGGTAACATTGTAATGTATCTCATTCCAGTGCATCCAAACAGTATAACATTATTTTCCAGGGAAGTTAATGGGGTTCCCAAATATGCACAGCTGAGGGCAGAATCTGGCCCTGAAGTTAACTATTTGAGCGGTGCAAATTTTGAATTTAAGACATGTATCAAAGGTAAGTCCAAGTGTTCAGTCATTTTACCCAATCCTGGCACAGGAAAAAGAATTCAATTTTAGAATCTGTCTGTAATTCCAAAAGGGGGAGAAAACAGTCTAAAATATATTCCTTGAAGAGAGATGCAAGTTTCTCATTTATATTCGATCTCGGATGAGATTTGGTAAATGCAGACCCTTCCACAAAGTGAATATTATAGTGAGGCCGTAACATTTTAGTAACATGAATTCATAAGGTGACCCTGGAGACCAACAATAAAACAAAATTCCATAATAGACTTAAATAACAAAAAGGGTTCGGTGTTTCTGTTGTCTCCCCAAATATGTTTCACTCTGCACAGTTTTTCTAGGGGAACATTTTGGCCTGTAAAGAATAAAATACATTTTCAATCGGCTGAAATCATGAAGCATTCTTGATAGCTGTACATTAGCTTTTTACAGCTGTCTTGGTTTTTATACTGTCTCTTACAGAGCGGATTTCCCCCTCCCCATACCTATAAAAGGTAGGTAAATTAAACAAATTATGAACTATGCAGTGGTTGAATACTTTGTAAAATTGTAGAACCAGCTTTTCAAAACCTTTAATGCTCCATCTCCCAGAGGTGAAATGCCAGCCTCCATTCGGGTCTCTTTCAGTTGCCCTTGCCACTTCAAAATGTGTCTGGAAACAGCTCTGCAGATGGCCTCGTATGTTTTACAGGAAATATTACTTAAACATTGGAAAGGATCGAATTTCTCCTGTTAGGAATTACAAATCTGGATTTCATTTTCTCTCTTTCCACCCCCCCTCCCCACCTCCCACCCCCAAACCATGGGAAAAAATGTGATTGTTACATATGACACTAAGGAAGTACTTGGGATTTTTGTTTTTTTATTTAATATGCCACTCGTATTGGAAAATAAGGAATAAATCTTGGAAATGTAACTGGTTAAAATAAGTCCTTTTCTTCATATAAAATAGTAGCTAATCGAAAAGATTTCCCAGAAGCATCAAAGCTTTTTATATACGACGATCTGGAAAACATATTGTGTAGGTTTTCTATTTTTGCTCTTATTCTTATGAATATAAAAGAATAATAAACTTTTCTTTCAGCTTCTCTGGGAGAGTTTTTTAACATTTGAGGCATTTCTTACATATTGACCTTGGTTTATGTATTCTGCAAAGATTCATTAAGCTTAGGGGGGTTCTATTGTCAGGAAAATGGTTAGCATTAGTAAAACACACAATTAAAATAGTAGCAGGTGATGTCAGTTTTAGTAGAGTTGACATTAATGACCTGTTCATAAGGGGCAATTTCCACACTAATGTCATGTTCTTTAAATGGAAATAGCCAGGAATACACATTTTCCATGTAAAATAACCCTTTTTGTAATTCATTAAATTCCCTTTCCCCCTATATTTAAGTAGACACCTTTCCAAGAGGGAGTAGAATTCCAAATAAAGACATAGGAAATTAAAATCAGGGTTCCCACAACTAGTCTATTTAATATTCATATTCAGGAAAAGATCCATAAACTCTTTTTCTTCTCTTTTATTAACAAAGGAAGTAAACTCCCCTTGACAGTCTACTTTTCCCAGCCGTGTTCCAGAGGCAGTGAGCGACAACTGCCTTTGTTTCAGGATGGAATTAAATATCCTTGTACAGGAGCAAGGCAGGGACACACGTGGGAGGAGATTTCTGCTGTGCTCCACCTGGGGTAACCCATCCCTTTACCTGGATAGAGATGAGATTTCATAGAGTCCTAGCATAGTTTGGGTTGGAAGGGACCTTAAAATCATCCAGTTCCACCTCCCACTGTC
>NW_024372923.1:1590803-1658303 GCF_014805655.1 Passer montanus | reverse complement strand
TGAGGTGAGCAAGGCCCATAGCTGTGGGAAGGGATTGAAACCCTGCAGGAGTTATTTCCATAAATATCTGTACAGCTTTGGACCTGCAGCATCATGGATTAACCAGTGCCAAGCCACCACCTGAATCTGCATGGGGAGAGGTGGGAGCCCCCAGGGACAACTGGCCTTAGTGACTACCTCTGCAGAGTTCAACAGGGTGTAAAACCCTCCCAGAAAAACTCCTGCTCTCAAAATATCTCCAGTCAGCTTCAACTTGGTTGAGCCTCAGGGCATCTACAACACATGCTTTTAGTAAAGATACGGCACAAATCTGTCCATACCCCCTTGGGATTCCTTGGAAGGACTCCCTCACGACCATCAGAACAGTTTATTGCAAAAAAAAACAACTTTTGAACCTGACAGGACAGAAGGTGCCTTCTAGCAAAATGTCTCTCTGGAAGAACAGGAACATCTTGGGGGTTTCAAGAGGCCAGTCTCTTTTCAAGCAGGGTTGGGATGTACTGAGTACATGTCCCCCACCAGAACCAGTGAACTTCACAGGCTGTTTGTCCCAAATTCTCATCAGCTGTAAAACCTCACGTGCACAAAGCTCAGTTTGGAAACTCCTTAACGAAGCACTAAGCATTTATTGAACTTCACTTTCTTTAACTGCAGCTGGTAAAAGCTTTCCTTTATCGTCCAGCCCCAGAGGACAGCGGCGAAACCAAAATTTCCATGAATGTAAATTCCAGCTTCAGCTAATTTTGATGACAATGACTTCTCTTCTTTATGAGGTGCATAATGAGCCGGACCACAGGCTCGCCAAAAGCCATGACAAGCTCCAAGCATGCCCCAGTGGCTCCCAGTGCTTTCTGTACCCAAGGTTTAAACGGAGAGTGCCTCCAGCCAGCGCACATGAAGAACCGAGCTCGGCGATAGACAAATGACTCTTTTGTTTTACATTCTTTTTTAATTAGCCTCTTTTTAATGACCTGAGTTAATAAGTGTCAAAAGGTGCAAAACACAGCATGACTTCATTTTTAAAAGAGAGCATTTGCCTTTAATCTCATAAGTAAAGCAAGTGCCCTCTTTAAATATCAGCTTCAAATCCAGATATTATATTGTAGGGGATAACAGTTTGCTGTGTATGGTGAATTCCCTCTCCTGCTCAGGCAGCTCAGTTGCCTCAAACCTGACTTACAAACCCACCTGGCGATGATCATCCTCTCTATTTCTGCAGCATCTCTCTGAATTTAAATGTTATTTCAACTCCAGCTGCCAAAGCATTGATTAAAAAAAAATATTTGAAAGCTTATCTGTTTCCTAAAGTTCCCACATCAAGATTGAGACCTGGAGACAAAATTATTTTAAGAAGAGAAAAACCATCAACTGCAACTAAAAAGGAATAAAGGACCCTGCTGAGAGCAGTAGGATTCCTTTTTTAATTTGCCATGAATTTAGAAATAAGGTTATTTTACTTTTTATGCCTCTGTGTTTTCCCATGGGCAGCTCATCCCAAAGAACTGGACAAAACCCCTCCAGGTGCCACATTCCTCCTGTTTTCCCAGAAACCTCCCTTGTGCCTTTCCTCCTAGGATTTTTGTCTCCTCCAACTTGTTATTTTAAAAAGACTTTCGAACACAAAGCTGAATTAGCAGTTTCCCAGTGAAACCTAGCAAAAGCTGCACATTTTTTGTAATTTGTTTTGTATCCAACAATTATTGAATGTAGACGGATGAGGATTTGCTGTGCAGGAAGCTGCCTATCCCCGGTGAGAGGATGTGCCACTATCAGATATCATGCCACGAGAAAATCTTCCCCTGCACCCCAAAAAACCCCTCTGTGAAATCCAGGGTGCCAGGGCAGGGTGAGCACCGAGGTGGCACCTTCCATGGGCATTGCTCCATCCCAGTGCTGCCCCAGGTTTTTCTCCAAAGGGAGGCTGCTAATCATCCCACCACAATATATGTTGATTTTTCAATACAGACTAATTTCCACCAGAGATTACTAAGACATCAGAAAAGCCACTTTCAGCTCTAGCCATGGATAGGCAGCAACCCCAAAGTGGAAACCTCAAAATTTCAGGGTGGCTCCAAAGTGGTCTTGGAGCTGGGTTTGTGGTTGAGCCTCCAAACCAGAGACAGGATTTAAATCCCCACTTCCCAGGGTGAAAACGCAGGAGAGTAATTCACAGAGTTACTCAACTTCTTTATAATATTGATCTTTTCCTGCAGCTAACAAAGAGAAAATTGTCTAAATGCTACAGTACATCTACACAGGAACATAGAGATCATAAAATAACATGAGCACTTTACAGCCATCCCAGGCTCTCTGCAGAGCTGCCTCAGCTTCTCCTCTCTACCAAGAAATCAGAATTTTGGTAATTTTTATTGCAAATCCATCCACATGTCATGTGTATTCCAAACATTTGAAAATAATCAGAAACACACCATGAGAGATGGAATTTGTGCCTCCTATTTTTAAGACACTCACTTTTTTTTTTTGCAATGGAGCTGAATATTCCTGACTTTACTGGGCCGGGGTCATTAAAAGAGAAGGTAAACTACAATAATAAAATTATCAACAGAGCTTTTGACAAGCAGTCATGTGCTTGTAAATGAAATTTATTTAGGTGCCACTCAAAACATTGTAATTAAGAGGTACAGAATGTATTACCAGATGGTTCCTGTTTAGTATCTATTTCCTTTAGAGAACAAGGTGATTAGAGAGAGCACTAACTTGTAACTGAGCACCAAACACCCCACAGGCCTGATCCAGCGCCTGTTGGAGTCAATTAAAAACTCCACTTGACTTTCATGCCTTGAAAATCAGGTCCACCCACTATTTATTTCCACAAACACAATCTTTTTTGGGATTTTTTTTGTCCCCAAGAAACTTTCTTGCAATTTAGCAAATAACAGACACGTATCAGTGGATGACATTGGCTGTTCAGGACAGTGACGCATTTGCCAATCTTAAATACATCTAATTAAGAGCTTTAATCAGATTCGCCTACATTTAAATAATTAAAAGGTGGCAACAAAAAGGACCTTTGAGTTTCAAGCACTACATAGAAGTGTCGATATCCCCTTGAACATCAGTGATTTGGGGGAAAGAGACCTTTTATAGACATGAAATAAACCCCATCAGCCAAAAATAGGCTTTGTTGCTCTGTTCTTTTCTACCCCTTTGCACATAATCTCCATTAATCATTATTTAGCTGTGTAATGTCACAAGTGTCTTGATTTTTTGGTACACAGGACTGGGATTTCCAAAATGAAGAAAAGGGTTAAAAGTACACTGGGAAAACAAGAATTCTTTTTAAGCAGAAAATATTTTCTAATGGAAAAATCTTTTCAGCAAAACAATTTATTTTAATGCAGTTACCTGGCGGGGGGGGGGGGTCATTCAGCCCTTACAACTCTGAGCAATCCCACTGAAGCGTCTTCCACTTTTCATGTGAAAAAAAAATGGAAAATTCAGTTCAAAAACAATCTCAGCCTTGCAAGGTGGTTATGAAAGCCATCAGCTGCACTCTCTTCATGGAATTGTGGAATCACTGGATGTTTGGGTTGGAAGGAACCTTGAAGACCCTCCAGTTCCAGTCCTCTGCCATGGGGGTAGATTTGGAAGCAGTTTTGGATTACTTAATTTATTATTTTCATAATTTTCAGCCTTTAGCACCAGTGTGCAAAGCTGGGATACTGAAGACTAATTTTTGTCCCTGTTAAAAACTCAGATTCAAAAATACAACAAGCTCTGTACTATGATAATCCATCACCAAGCGTGTCCATTTCCTGTTGGATTTTCCCCACCTATCAGTGGGGCTGGTCTCCAGCTCAGCTCCCAGTTTCTTCAGGAGGATCAGAAGGTGCTATTTCCAAAAAAACCTAACATGGCTGAACTGTCAGTTTGGAGGAAAATTTTATATTTGTTAGGTATAAGCACAAGTAATGAAAAAAATACATGATTGCATTTGTATATATAAGGACAGAGAGGTAAACTGGGGTATTAATTATGTCAACCTATGAACCAGGTCATGCAAACCACATTTTTAAATTCTATACATTCACTTAAACTTAGATAAAACCCAGCAGTTTTGGGGAGAATCTGTCCTGTGCAGTGTTTTGAGTCCCAGCAAGTTTCAATTAGTTGTCCTCATTCCATCAAACTAAATTTAGTCCAGGCATATCAGTTGTGAGTTGTAAACTTTCTTCTTTTTCATCAAATGAACCACATCACGTAATAACTTCTTTTTTCTTTCAGAGAAATAGAACTGTCCTAGGAATTTAGATTTTCTAAAGGCAGTTTTGATACAGAGTACATTCCCTATTTATTTGTCAGGATAATACCAGGAGTCCTGGTCTATACTAGACATGGAAATGGCAGAATTTTGCAATACAGCACAGGTTGAGGCAGAAACCACCCACAACCAAATATTTTATGCATTCAGGGATAATTTTTAAGTTTTACCAGTCCACTATCACACCACTACTCATTTATAATTAACTCAAGGATTGCTTTTCCCCACATCAAGCACCCAGAGCATTTAAAACAGTTTTTCCTTAAGCTGCACAAACTCAAATTCTAACCCCAATGATCCTCTCTGCATTCCAAGCACTTTTTCCCCTCTGCCACAATTTCATGATGATTATTTTGCAAATTGCCAATCCAGAATCGTATCAGCTCGTGCCTGCTCTTCAATCAGCACCTCCAGACTGCATTAATTAAACAGCCTGGCCGACACCGCCTCGGCTCCGCAAACAAACAAAGTGAGATTTCCAGAAACTCTTTTCTGGAGACCCCTTATTAAGCTGCAGGTTTCTGTTTCATTTGCCTGCCTTTCACTTTAAAGCAGGCAGCAGCCACTGAGAACACAATAATGAAAGAGGTCATGGAGCACCAGTTGTGCATGAAAGATGCGAAAATTTACTGCAAATGAGACAAGAGCAGTAAATTCATTTTTATTCAAATTACTGTCATCATACATTACCACTTCTCCTGTAAACATTGTGCTTCAGACAGTGTGACAGCATATTATTATTTGCGAGATTATACTATTATTAAGCTATTAACATGTCACCTCCTGCTTGAAACAATGACTCAGCTTGGTACTGCATAATAGGACAAGTTAGGGAGACAAGGCGAGGTGACAGAGAGGTTAGTTGTAAGAAGGGAGGCCATGCATAGAGTGACAGCTGGCACTTAAAGGCTAACATTTATTCAAAAGAGCCCCCATAATGAGGATGCGAGTGGCTTTTATTTACATACAGGACCCAGCTTCCCATAAACTAATTCCTTTTCTTTCTGTCCACACAAGACCCCCTTGGGCTCCTGGAATGGTACTGAGGAGCCACCTTTGCCTCAAGCTGGAAAAAGTTGAGGAGTGAAGTTGTGGGGATGATGGCTGCGCTCATGTGGGGAGATCAATGGTGCTGCCACCCTCTCCCTTCCTTCCAGTGGGAAACTGCCCTAGAAGTTTTATCCCCAGGACCCTGAGAGGTTGCTAACAATTAAAATCTCATCATTACTAGGCTTCAAAGGTTTCCAGTGCACGGTGGCAGCACAAAGCTGCAGTGATGAGCAGGTGATTTGCTGCCTCGTGCTGCCCCTGCCAGCCCTGCATCAGGGCTGGGCCCCTCCAGCACTCCCCACAGCTCTTCCTCCACATTTCCAGGAGTTTTAGGGGTCTCAGGTAACTGTGTGACTCCCTCAACAGGGCTGCACCAGCCCTGCAAACATTCCAAGTGCTTCTTTTGCAGCCCTAAATGGGAGATCAGCTACTCTGCCTCATTCTCTGCTTTATTTCCCTTCCACTCAGATTTGCCCTCCTTTCCCGACCTGTTCTTGATGAAGTTGAAACCTGTTTATGTAAATATTCTTTGCCAAGACTTTGCAGCAATCTTGGGGGGAAAAGAGTGTCATTTTGTGAAGCCAAGTAAACACCAAGCTTTGTTTTAAATTAGTTGGGGAAGTGTCTCATGAAGTAGAACAAACAGAGAGAGACATCAGCGAGTTACTAATGATCCCTTGTCAGGCGAGCAGAGAAGCTGCACACACACAAGGTTTCCAGGACTCCAAGGCTGGCGTTCCCACATGTGGGATGCAATGAAAACCACGATGCAAATGACACTCCCCAGGCACAGTTCACACCAGTGCCATTCCAGTGCAACCCCAGGCTGGAGGAACGCAACTTTGATAACAGTCTTGAAAGCTTAGGCAAGAGTTACTGGTTTGGGTTGGAAGGGAACTTAAAGCCCATCCCATTCCACCCCCTGCCATGGGCAGGGACACCTTCCACTGTCCCAGGCTGCTCCCAGCCCCAGTGTCCAGCCTGGCCTTGGGCACTGCCAGGTATCCAGAGGCAGCCACACCCCCTCGGCCAGGATCACAGGGAAGAATTGCTGCCTAATATCTTAATATTCCCATTTCTCTACTTTGTTTTCTCTCTTTTTATGCTTATTTTCTGGTTTTAATCTCTTGTTCCTATAGAGTAAGACACCCGAGGTGGCATCACCTCAGGGCCCTGTGTATCTGCTCTACCTGAGCAGAGCACATCCTCCTCTGGCCTCACCTTGAGCTCCTCAATCCCTGAACTCTTCTGTAGCACATCAGCATTGTTGAAATCACTCCAAATCCTCTTTTTTAGGGTAAAATAGAAGCTCAAACCCTGCCTCTGTTACTGTAGCATATCTTGCAAGATGCCCTCCCACACTGCAGAGTGGCTGAGGCCAAGTTTTCCCCATCCCTGGAATCTGCACGGATTAAAGCCATGCAATAAAAACAACCAAAAATGGAAGTTTAGACAGTCTGAGCTAGATGTGCCTCACCATTTCCATTTCCAGGGCGTTTCCATTAAACTGGACTGGATGAGGGTCTTTGGGTCTTCCCACCCAGGCCCTTTCCAGTGCAGGCAGTGTGTCCTCTAATCTTCTGTCACCAGGCTCTGCTTTAGGAGCCGTTAGTGGTTTTTCACATCGTTACCCACATATGGAGTCTGCTCCACAGCCTCGCTGCTTTGATATCAGAAACCTTCTCCTAAATTTCTAACCTCCGTGGAGGTGCAGGTAGCTGGTGCTTAAATGTTGCAGGGCCTACTTTTCTCCCAGAGCCCCTTTTTCCCCTCTCACTTGAGCACCATAATTGTGCAATTTACCATCAGTAGTCTCAATTTCACCTCTCATTTCTCATAAACAAGAGGTTTTCTTTCAGTAAATATGCATTTATTTTCCAACACAGTTTTCCCTTTGGTCACGTCACCCTCATCCATCAGTTTGTTTTTTCAGGCTGCCTCGACATGTCTTGTCTTTCCCTGCCATGGACTGTCCTGAACTGTCAGGATCTCCTGACCCTGCTGGTGAAAATGTCCTCGCTCCCTCAGATCAGCTCTCCCGGCTCTTTGTGGACATGTCCTGGTCAGCAATTACTGTGTTTTATCACACAAGCAGGACTGGTATTGACCTGCTCGTTATTTTAGGAGAATGAAGTACTCAGCAAGGTCATTCACAGAATTCAAAATAGTGCAGAGAAGTTGGAAATGTAGCTTTGTGCTGTTGCCTCATCTCCCTAAATTATCACCGATTTTTTTGGAGCCCTTTGTCCTTTAGGGGTACTCTCCTTGTCCATTTAGTATCTCATGGTTATTAAACAAAAAAAAAAAAATCAGACCTAAGAACAATAATGAGACCCATCGATAAAAGCTATTCCATTTGATGTGTGCAAACCAACTCTACCTTGCCCCACTAAATCAGCTAAATAAAAGCTCAGGGGACTGACTTGTGGTGTCAGTTTTTAAAATCCCAAACCCTAACAGATATACCGAGCCCTGCTTCACATCAGCAGGAATAAAGTTGGACAAAACTTGGAATTAGAAAGAGTTTGTGGTTTTTAATCTGGCCAGTAATCACTGCTCTCGGGCACCACAGCCCAGGGCTCTAACAAAAGATCAGCACAGGAACCATTAAACACTGAATTTTCCCAGTGCACTGCGAATGCACATATAAACACTGAGTAACCTTAGGCTTAATCAGGGTTCAAAACACAGTTAAGCACCTCTTAAAACACTTTTTTGTTTACACTGCTGCAGCTTAGACTTGCATTTCCTTGCATGGCACCAGCCACATTTACAGGCTTAATTTTTAACCAGGACAGAACAAGAGCGCAAAAATCGCTCTTCAATAGAAATCAGGATATTCTAAGAGCACGTGAATACCACAAGGGAAAACGTGAGGGGAAAAAGCCCTTACAATTAGAAAATCAGTGCAAAAACTAAAACTGTTCTTCATTTCCCCAAGCACAGACATGGATTATTTAGGCTGCAGGAGAGGGAGGATGGCGTGTCCTTCACAATTTCTTCAGAATGGCCAACAGCAATGGTTGTCCCCATGCTTAATAATGCCCTGCTGCAAGTGTGTGTCCAAATACAAATTCTGTTTAAATCCAACAGCAATAAGGCATAAAAATAGCAGTGCAGGTAGCAGCTCTGGTGCAGACATCAGCAGTATGCTGCCCGACAAAGGAATGGTCATTTGGGCCGTGATGACAAAGAGTTGATCTGATTTATCAAAAAAGTCAATGGTGTCATGAGGCCAAATTAAAACAATTTGTGCCCCCTTTCCCCATGCAGATGTAAGTGTGTTTTATATACACAGAAACCAGTGCAGCTTTTCTTTGGGTATTCACAGCAACGACTGCAAGGGGATTTTGAATGTTTAATTTCTATACAAACATCCTCAAACCCCTCTTATCTGTGAACAGCGACAGGGAGGTGATGGTGGGGATGCACAAGGAGGCTTTTCCAGCTGCCTTTCTCTCCATCCCATGGATCCTGCTCCTCAGGACTAGGAGGGCTGTTAAAAGCTGCAGAAGAGGAGTCACCCAGCCCAGCAGTGCCTGCCCTGGCAGGGGGATCTCGTGTGCTCGCCACTGATTAGACTGCATTATTTCTATTATCCTGTTGGGCTTCCCACTCGGCATTGAGGCACTTGCCCTTATTTGAAACCAGCAGCCACCAGGAGAATTTGCTGATTGCTAATGAGAAAGCGAAGGTTTTGTTGATATCATCTGGGACGTTCTTGCTGTGGTCTGCTATTAAGATCTGGAGCTCTACATAACACACCATATTAAGCAGGCAGTGACTTTATTATGGGATCAGTATAACTTTTCATGTCTGGTGTACTCCTAAAGCCTAGGCTAAAACACCTTTTTCCAGAATATGAAACATAATATCTTGGTGCTAGCTGCATTATTTAAAAAGGGGCAATGTGGTTCATAACTTTACATTTATTGCATACTTTTAAGCCACTTGACCCATATAAATATTACTATAGAGTTGCCTTCAGTTATTAAATTCTTATTGCTTATAAAAAGGGCAGCAGGAAGTATATAATCTATAGACTAAGGTGTGTTTTTTTAAGGGGGAGAGGGAAGAATAAAAAAAAAAAAAGGAGAAAGGCTGGAAATAAATGTGTTTTGATCCTGTCCATAGCCTTGAAGTTAAAACTTTTTTCCCCCAGTTTAAAGCAAAAGTCAGTTTATTTAAACTCCAAGAATCAGGTACGCACCTAGCAAGTAGGTCTTGAAGCCAAAGCAGAAACCCCACCTCTTAAAAAAAATAATTTGCAGAAACTTTCCAGTCTTTATTCCATCCATGGCCAGGTAGGGATGGGACAGGAGGATTTTCCAGAGGTCCCACACAGCCCCTGGCTGCACACTCGCCCCTTGGGCCACGGTTTGCACACGTGTGGCTGCATGACAGCGAGGACAACACATTAACATAGGTAATTTTACTTCAGAGTTGCTTGGGGCAGAACCTCTAGACCTAGAGGTTACTGCTGTCAAAGTAGGACCTTTTTCTTCCTGTCACTTCTTTCAGAGATGAAGGGAAAGATTTCCCTTAGCCTACAGCATTTAGCGTGCAAACGCTCCACCACAACATTTTGAAACTATAGAAATCATGAAACCAGCCTGTGACCTTCCATTTCAGTGACAGTACAGGAATCCCTTGAGCAGCAGAGGCATCCTCTGATATTTGGAAAAGTGTCATGTTTTCTTTACAGAGAAAACTGTCATATTGTTGTTGGCATAAAATACAACACTTCCTGGAGTTGTGATTTCCTTGTTTGCTACAAAATGTCACCTGGGCAACTGACATGTTTTTGTTTTGCTTAGAGCAACTTCCCACTTATGATATTCAAATCGAGTTGATATTGATACCTTAAGCTGTGCTGAAAGGAGCAGCAATTACAGACATCTGAAATTCCTGCAGAAAAAGGCAGTTTAGCTAAAAGACACGGACCCTCCCGACAATGGCAATCCGGCTGCAAGTTAAACACAGCCCTTATATAATTTGCAGCCTATTGATGTGCCAGGCAGTAATTCTCCAGCAGGAAAAAGTCTCGGCAAGAAGCAGGCACAGATGAATGAGATGCTTCCCCTAAATAAGCAATGGAGTGTTCACTGGAAAAGAAAAAAAAATAATAAAAGAAAGGAGGGGAAAAAAAAAAAGAAAAACAAAATGCTCAGCCTGAAGCAATAAGTGGAGCTGACTAGAAAAGTACGGGGCTTTTAAATCATCCCTGCGCTCACATTTTGCAGCACTAAAGGATTTTAATCTCGGCCAGCATATCTTTATTCCAGCATTGCTTTTTTTTGGGACAATTTTAACCTTTGGGTCAGTAGGATTGCTTGGCTTTAAATACCAGAGGGTTTGTTTTTTTTTCTTGGACATTAAATAAATAGAGAGAAGTTATATTTCTATTTTTGAATGTCTAATTTTTCATTTGTAATTTTGAACACTGCAAGGAGCAACATTGCCTGAAATTAAGGGTGTTACTTCTTCGCACAGTTAAAATGAAGAAAATCACATTTATTTTAAAAAAATCCTAATGCTTTCAAATCAAGAAAAATTAAACTTTTTAATTACACAACCTTGCCATAGTTAGGAAACTTAAATCACCAGCTGAAATCATACAATCCGAAGCAGCAGATGATCTTCAAATTGTATTTAGTAGATGAGTGCTGCAATATCTAAGAATATTTAATATTTTCTCTGAGGTTTCTTTGCTAAAGATGTTTTAATGGAAAATGAAGGAAAAAGTGTTCACCCTTGATCTGGGCAGAGGAAAGAGAGCTGTGTTTATTGCTTTCCAGTAAGTACTTAATGATACCAGTTTTGACGTGTGGGTGTAAAATATAAACAAACTTGAGTACACACATGGAGATCTGTATGTCTAGATATGTTTATCTCTAAGTATTACAGAGATATTCTCTGTATGAGCTCTGAGTGAAGCTACACAGATGCACAAACAATAATTACTTCTCCACAGAAACAAAAAAAAAATCCTTTCTAAGGCAAAAAGAGCCTATTGTGTTTGAAGTTGCAACAGCAAAAAAAACCCAGACAAACAAAACAAACCCACATCCTAAAATTATATCTATTTAGCAAATACTCTGCTTCATTTAGGAACTCTGCCTTTTAAATGAACAAGCAAATTTTTAACAGATTCGCGCGTTTTGTAAAATATGTCAAACAAACTAAAGAGAAGGTCTCCTAATTACTCATCAAACAGCCTGCAGTCAGCAGGGAATGCAGCCGCAGTGATATGTTGCACTAATGTTAGGGCAGACCCGAAATATTTCCTCTTGGAAAATAACAACAGCAGCAGCGGCGGCGGCAGCGGCGGCAGCACCGCTCGGCAGCGCCTGCGGCTCGGTCCTGCCAGGACTGTGCCTGTGCTGGGCATTCCAGGGGGGCAGCTGGGGGCTCCAATTAAACCTCCCTCCGCAGCCAGCTCACGCTGCTTTTTGGGGTTAAACCCGCCGTGTTCTGCATGCGAGTGATGAACAAAGTTTTGTGTTCGCACAGCTTTTTTTATTCTCTCTCTTTTTTTTTTTTTTCCTGTGCTTCTTTGTATTAAATATCTACCACAGCTAATTAGAAAATATGCAGAACTGTTTCCTGGTTGAAGTGTGGAATTGTGTTAGAGCCCGTTTGGTAGGAACAGAAGAAAAGTCCCCATTAGGCATATTAATGCCAGTCCCTTTTAACAAAGCTGCTCCCTGCTCTCGGCGTTGGAATTCATTTGAAAATAAGAATACTGTGGAATTAGTGGCCTTCCTTTCACAGGCAGGATGATGTTATCTGATATTAGATATATACAGATTTTGCTGGCAGAGTAATCAGAGTGAAATTCCTTATTTCTGCGTAATTGCTATAAGCAAGGCCCTCTTATCCTGCTCTCCCTCCTCAGCCAAAACTCTGAGTCACTTCAGGTTTTTTTCTAGGCAGCAGCTCTGGCACAGGGCTCATGGTTTGTAACTCTTCATGTCTCCCCTAAAGGGAGCAAGAGATGTTTGGCATGTCCCCAGCACAAGACATTTTTAAAGGTGCATTTAAGACGTGTGTGTGTCTTGCAGAATTAAGGGCAGCGAGTAAAGGTTTGTGAAAATCCACAGCCTAAACTGGTCTGACCCGCATCAACTCCCAGCCTCTCTCCTCTGGCTGTTGGTAAATTTAGAGAGCTCAGATTGCCAATCTGCATTCATTTACATTGAATAATTAATCTGATGTGCACCCCAATAGCAGCAAACAGAACCAGTCTGGTAATTTCACTGTTGCCAAGAACAGAATCCGACCCATAATTTCCACTCTGCTCTGATTTATTCTGTAATTCATATTTTCAACAATATGCAATCCATTAGCAGCACAGAAAAACACGCAGTAACTACTTGGGTGGACTCAGGGTTCTTGGGTTGCTCACAGACAGATGGCTTGGTTTGTGATGTTTCTGGTTTATTTCCCCCCCGCACTTTGCTCTCAGTTCTGTTGGAACTGGTTTACTACTTCCATAGGATTTTTAAGATAAGTAGAAGGATTATTGGTCACACTCCTTGAAATTCATCATGAAGTGGGGCCGGCTTTGACTGCAGCTCGTTATTTGTTGCATCTCTCTAAAGTGGAATATGTTCAGGACACGCTCCCTTCCAATCTTTGCAGAGAGGAAAACACTCTCAGCAGAATCTGCCTTCACATCAGCTCCTGGAGGGTCCTTAAATAACTTCTTTCCAACGTGGCAATATTTCAATATCTGCTAAGAGATCCTTGTTAACAGGAGGGACCCCGGATCTCATAACTGGGTTTTTATTACAAATCCCAGGGATGTTTGCTCTATAGATACAAAAGAAAACTTCTGCTCTCTTGACTTTTTTTAAGGTAAATGTTTCAGGGGTTGTGTTTTTAAAACTATGTATATTTGGTAAATGCAATTCCCTGCCTTCTCTTAGCGGAACTTTATTTTCTTCCTTTATAGTAATACGTAGATCTGAAATTCCAAGGGTTTCTGGTGCTTTTCAGCTGTCACCTCAAGTCAAAATCATGGAGTTCAGCTATAAAAAAATTTATATAATAAATTTAACTTGACCTAACTGGAGGCTTTTAAAGCAAACAGGTATTTTTGACATTTAAAAAAGAACATTACTACAACTGTATTATCCATGTATGTCCTTGCTGCTATTTATCCCACAAAAAACCAAAACGTGTCCTGAAGTTCAGTCCCTGCTCATTTCAGCATCAGATAGTAGGTCGGGCAGTTTGTTAAAATGGAAAAGACACTTTGCAACATTTCAGGTCATAAACTGAGCCCACTGAATGTAATCTCCAATCCCACCTCTGTAAGCCCACGGATATTGTAGGATAGTGGAGGGACGCCCCCACATTTTTTACAGCATCCCACAAGGTCCTGAGCGACCCCTCAGCCCAGGGTCCGGACCATCCCCTGTTTAGCGCTTACCGGGCGATTTCCCCCACCAAGCTAAACTTTCCTACTCCAGTTCAAATTTAATCAATTTTTTGTTTTGCAGCCTTTTGTAGATTGAGTCTTTTGTTAAGAAAGGACGTCTTGTTTCCCAAACACGGCGGGAGGAATCGCTGGCATCAGAGTGCCACCAAAAGGCGGCGGAGGAAATCGGCAGGCAGGCGCTGACCTTTGCAGAGACAGCTAAGGTTATGCACATAACATTTGCTTGTTTACTTTGCAAAATAAGCACTGAGTTGGAAACTCCGAGCTTAGCAAGCGTCTCGCTACACCTGAAAAGCAACACTGACAACAACAGCAAAACCCCACGGTTGTTGCTGGGTTTGCTGTTGGTGCGGGTGGAAGCTGTTTCCCGCTCCCCTCTATATCTATCATGATGCAACTTTAATAACGTTAGCCAAGACTGCTCAGAAAATCACAGCTGTAGCTGGAGGCGAAAGGGAGGGAAAAAAAAAAAAAAAAAAAAAAAGGAAAAAGAAGAAAAGAAAGAAAGAGGGGGGAAAAAAAAAAGCTAAAATGAGGTGCTTCTCCCAAGCCTCACCTAGTGAGCTGAGTATTGGCTTATGCGTGAGAATAAGCAAACGAATCGATCGCTGCAGTAGGTTGATGGCTACTGGTCGTTTTGATGGATATGACGGTAAAAAAAAAGTCCAGATTGGTTCACAGTGGACCTCAAACCATGTCAGCTAAAACCAAAGAGACAAAAAAGTGACAGCTGCGGAGAGTACACTGCAGGCAGTCAATGGTTCCTGTGATTTATTGTTCCATCTGCCTTGCCGCTGTGAGGACAAGTTCCCCCTGATTTGGTTAAAATGAAAAGGACCTCAGAGAGCACAACGTGTTTTTTGAAAATGTGCAGAAACTATTTTTTTATTTCGTGATTTATGTGCCTTTCCCCCTCCATAATGTTTGCACCAATTGTTACCCAATAATGCTTACTGAAAAATGTGAAGCTTCCCAACCACTAAGAAATCCTCCAGACAGCCCTCACCCCTCCACCCCAGCACAAAAAGAGAGGGGGGAAAAAATAGAAGAGGGGGGAAAAAAACCTGCAAAAAAAAAACCAAAAACTGCATAAATAACTGAGGCTGTCAAAGCCAAGCCAGAAAACTAGTTTGTCTCTTTTTTAACCTTCCTGCTTTCCAATTAACAGCCGTGTTTCGGAGCCTGCCAGGCTGCGAGGCGGTTAAAAGCCGGGCTCGGCAAAGGTATGTAACCATTTAATATATTAGAGAGTTCTAACCCCGATTATAAATTTGCAGAGCCACCCAAGTGCTATGGCCAAGAGTTTCCCATTCCAGAGGGTTTCACTGGAGTGGAGGGGACGGAGGGGATGGAGCCTTTTCTGGATTCGCACACCAACTTTTTCGCTGTTTCTGACTTGAAAAGGAACATTTCCTTCACGCAGTTGATGTAGCTTATTACCCCATTAAAGAGAAGCACCACACGACACTTCTGTCAGGGTAACACCGAGGCCTAATCAACACTTGGAGGTGTAACACAACACAAATAATCTCGCTCCTCAGGGAAGCCCGAGTAGCAGCCTGAGAAACACTCCGGCTTTTCCCCGGGAGGATTCAAGTATGCCATAGCAGAAATATGGTTAATGTTTTAATACATTTATGGAGCATAAATCATAAATGAAGCATTAAGCATCCGGTGCTCTCTCAAAAGTTTGAACAAATACAGGCAAATTGAAGGAATCTGCTAGAGCGAGCTATTGATAATTTTCCATGTGTATCACACAGTGGGAAAAAAATGGACGCGGGGCCTCCGAGCCCTGCCGCCTCCTCGCATACATTATGTCCCCCACTTAGTGCCATATGAACCAGGAACCCACAAGAAGCCAAGGGAAGGCTCTTCCTCTCCCCCCCCAATAAATGTTTCATGCAGATCAGCAAATTTTCAGCAATTTCCCATGAAAAGGCCGGTGGGGGCCTGCGGTGCGTGGCAAGGAGCGGGGTCCCTGGCGGCCTGACCCCAGCAGCAGCCGCTTCCTGGCTCCAGGTTTCCTTCGGCCTCGCAGGTCCAGCCCGGTGTCAAAAGCTGGCCTTGTCTCCTGTCTCAGGATGTTGGTTTTACCTCTCAAGTGTTTCCTGAATTTGCAAAAAAATTCTTGGGGTTTCATTTTTTGTTGGTGGTTTTTTTTTTTTTTTCCTTTCTGGCGGCTGTCTGGATGTTCAAAAGCCCATTTACCTTTGATGGGGAGGGAGAATAAAGCATAAATACAGGGGTAAAAAAAGATAAGTAAGAAAGAAAAAGGAAAGAAAAGAAAGAGAAAACAAGAAGGAAAGAAAGAGAGAGAGAAAGAAAAAAATTTCTTAGTCGCTACTGTTGAGCAGGGGGTTTTCTCCTGGGACCAGTTCTACTTTTGGAACATGTTATTGTCAGGCAGAGGTCAACATCTTTTACCTCTTTTTTCCATTATTCAAAATAAGTATTGATGTTATGTTTTAGCTATTTAAAAGCCAGCTGCCTTGCTCATTTCAGATATTTTTCCTGGTATTATTGTATGTGGTAATAGCTGGCCTGTGTATCGTCTTTCACAAAATCTACCCTTTCAGGGTCTCAGTCTTCAAATGATATCAATCAAAATTTATGCAATTCAAAATCCATATGTATAGAGTCCCAGTTCACCTCATTTAATGATAATAGTAAACCACATGTTGTGTACATGTCTGAAACACTTTTCTAGTTCTTGACTGTATTAACCCTAGGGGCACTATGTTTTTGTACAGCTTGCCCAACTGAGCAGCATAATATATTGATTAATACTTGGCAACAACTGCATTCTTGAATAATAAAACCATGAACAAGGTAAACGTGTGCTAATAAAACAAGAAGAGTGTCAATATTATTTGGGGATGTATGTTAATAAAAGATGCTAAAGAACAGGCGAGCCCCCGGCCCCACAATTAACAAAGCTCAGTGCCTAAAGCTGCTCCCATTCCAGCCCCGTGTGATGTCGTTATCCGAGAGCCTCCTCGCCTACCTGGGCATCCGTGAGGCGGCCACAACAAATGCTCCATATTCATGGGGGCTGCGTCCAGCACTCAGGAAAAAAGTTCAGCTTTTCCCGCTCTGCAAAAGGCAAATTAAAATTAACAACATTTCATTGTTACCCCGATTCTTCCCAGGCAGAGCCCTGCGCAGGTATCACCAGCAAAGCCTGCAAACAGTAACTGATTTTACAATAGAATTTGCTTCTTACAGGCTGCATTATTTACTTAAGCTTTAATATACAGTTCGAAATAAGATTTGCTTTCATGGAAAAACACTAAAACATTTGGCAAAGGAAGAGCCGAACGCTCTCCTTAATTTGTTTTGGCAACTCTGAAAAATAGATCCCATTACACTCACGTTTGCATTCCAGAAACATAACAACAAATTATCATTTTACGAAAATCAAGATATAATTAAAAATGGGGGGATGTAATAAGCAGCAAGTGAAGGCAGAAGAAGGAGGGGGCACATGTGAAAAGCAATGCTTTCAGCACTGGGGAAGGCTGAGGAGAGGAAAAAGCAAAGGACACCAGCTGAAAAGCTATTGCCAAAGCTTATTTATTTATTTTGGGGCTGAGGGTGGGGGGAAACAACCGAGGAGGGAAGCACTTGGAAGGAAAAATTGTTTAGCAAACAGTTAAAATAGTTTCATGCCTTTTTTCCTTTTTTTGGTTTTTTTTGGTGGTTTTTTTTTTTTTTTTTTGTAGGGGAAGACAATATTTAAACACAGGTTCATATTCACATTTCAGTCATTTGACTTCGGTGGGAAAACAAATATTGAGGAATTAAACACAATTATGGTTTGATTAACTGGAGCTGGTTCCTAAAACCACAAGGTATAGCAGCAAGATTGCATCTGTGTCTTCCCTCAATGCCATCCACATGAGTCACAGCGAGGCAGGAAAGCTGTTGACAAATTAATACTTTAAGAAAATAAACTATGGTCATGTTGAACATAGAGCAACTTTATCCTGATTAATTTGTGTTGGAGTGGCTCCAGCGCCCTTTACAAAGCCGCGCAGTTTGTACAAATGTAATTTCCTAATATTTACACGAGGAAAGCCTCAGCCGTTAAGATTTGCCTCCAGTGTGAGTTTTGTGGTTAGCAAAAAGACAATAAAAATACAGAGAGGTAATTGTAAGCACATTTGGAAAAAAAAAAAAAAAAAAAGGAGAGAGAGGGGAGGAAAAAATAAATCCCTGTTTCTCTCCACTCCTCCTTGCAGAGCCCTATAAAAGTGGCAGTGCCGCGGCTGGCGGGGACGCGGTGCCAGGCTCGGGGCTCAGTGACACCCAACGCTCCCAACGGCTGGAACGGCGCCCCCGGCCCTCCACAGCCCCACATTCCCGGGCATGGAGCTCCCTCCCAGCGCCCGCTGCTCCAGACCCCGTGCCCAGCCTCGCCCCACGCTCTCTGTCATTTTATGTCTTTATTTAAATACAACGTCAGGCGTTCGTACAATTGTCTAATTTAATAAATATGAGGAGGGGAGATGCAGTTAGAAGTGTTGCTTTGTTTGAGGAATATTAAAAATAACCTTTAGTTTTAATGAGATTTCTCTCTCCCCCCCCACCATCAGTTTACACAATTTTCCAGATGCAAAATGAGCTTTTGGCTGTAAAATATTTTATCACATTGTCTTACACAATAAAGATTAGATGTTTTTGCTCTCTCTCAACTCCACCGCAATTATTTTTTAGTGTTTGCAAATCATAATATCATTTAAAAACCATATTTTATACCTCATCTAAAATACTTTTATAGCAGTGTGATGAAAAAAACCCAACACAACATCTATTTAACTACTCTTTTAAGTGGCTGTAATATGCTTTAGTATAATTTCCCAGAAAAAGGCACAGCTAAAAAAGCTTAGCTGTTCTTGAAAACAAATCTCCCAAGAAGCATCTTTGCAAAAAATCCCCAGAATTGAATTCCCCTGGCTGAAGAGCCCAGAGAGCCTGAATATAAAAATAGTAGCCCTGTCATTTCACATTCATTAAGTGTGAAACTCAGAAATTAATAATGTAAAAATATGCTTTTTAATTAGTCTTACATTCTGCCCAATGTACTTAAATGGGATCAGCAGCTCCCTAATGATTTTTTTCTTAATAAAGTATTAGCCTGTGATGCACTGGGGTTGACAGGTATGATAAACTGGAAAGTACTTTTGGAGGCGTATGAATGATACCAAAATAGTACTCTCCCATTTAAATGTAATTAACATCAGGGAGCAATATTACATGAGGAGAGAAGCCTGCAAGATTTTTATTTCAGGGTATTTTTTTTTTTCATTTCTTGTTTTATGAGTAGTTTGATGATTGCAGCAGTGATTTTATAATTTAATTACCTTTGTTGAAAGCTAAGCTTTTGCTAATAGCAGGTCAACAGGATCATAAAGCAGCCTTCAAAAATATTAAAAAGGAGGTAAATCCCCTCAGCTAAACCTACACAATAAGAACACGGGTGCGCATGTGTGGTTGCAAAGGATTTTATGGACGTATGGATATAGAGGCTCCACGCCTGTTCCCCTGTTATTTGTTTACTGTGTTATTGTAAATCAGTATTTACTCTCCAAAGAGCTCTGTTATACATTAATCATATTTTTTTTTAAAAAAAAAAGAAGAGGGAAAAAAGAGAGAAAAATAAAAAAAAGAAGAAGAAGAAAAGAGAAAATTAAAAAAAGAAAAAGGAAAAAAAAGTAATTTAAAAATTGAGAGAAAATTTAAAAAATAGGGGAAGAATAATAAAAAAAAAAAAAAAAAAGAAAGAAAGTTGTGGAGAAATCCATCTGACACACCCTGGATTTTCCCAGAACCAACAGGGCTGAGGACTGAAGCCACTCACTCTGGACCAGGACCAGGATTCTCAGTTCCATCACCCCTTCCACAAACACTTTGCACCTTTTTCCATTTCCAAAGGAACCAACTCCCCTCCAAGAGATAAAAGATCACTGCTGACCTGCACTGCTTGCACAGGAGTATTCCCTAACTTATTTATATGCCAAATGTCACTTGTGTTTACTGAAGAATTTCTTCTCATATCTCGGAGTCACAGCGCTCCCCAAAGATGCACTTGCCATAGGGTAAACAAGCAGGGAGGAGGGCAGCATTCCCAGCTCCCTCCTTCCCAAACCAGACGCTCCTCCATGGGCATCACCTTCCCCAGCACACCCTGACATTTCTCTTTGCAGGCTGGTGGATGGATGGGTTGAGGTGACAAGTGACAGGAATGGCTTGAGACATGGATTCATGGTGGCACTGGGGAGGTGGCTCCATGTGCCTCCTGCCCCATATTCAATGTCTCTTCTCCACTGTGGATCCAAGTTGGAATAAAGGCAAACTTGGAGCTGGCTAACCTAACCAGGAAAAACCATGGTCAGACTGGTTTTCATTTGGCTTTGGGAAAATAGTCAATCCAACAAACAAATAAACAAACAAGCAAACCACAAAATTTTTCCTTGTTTTTTGGTTGTTTTTTGTTTATTTGTTTGTGGGTCTTTTTTGTTTTGTTTTTTGTTTTGTTTTTTTGTTTGGTTGATTGGTTGGTTGGTTTGGTTTGGTTTTTTTGTTTTTTGGGTTTTTTTTAACTCACTCTTCCATTATAAACACAGCCTTTAATTCTGATCCTGGTTCTGGATATCCCAACTAAACTAGAAGGTTTTAGGCCAAGTGAAGCACCCATCCCACAACCAAGGTGGGGTCAAACATCAAGGTACAGTCATTCAGGGGGGTTCAGCTTTAACATCAGCAAGACTTCTTTGTGGAAAAGGTTGCCAAGCATTGGAATGGGCTGCTCAGGGAGGTGGTGGAGTCCAAGGAATAACTGGATGTGACACTCTGGGGTGGGTGACAAGGTGGGGATCGGGCACAGGTTGGACTTGATGATTCTGGAGATCTTTTCCCACCTTAACAATTCTGTGATCCCCCATGAATACAGTGCCACTCGGATGTGGGGTAAGGGGCTCAGGGCCCAAATAGCAGCACTGCCGCATGGGAATGCAGCTCCATCTCTCCAGCACATCCATTTCTCCTGCTTTGGTAACTTCCAACGTCCTTTAAAAATGCGATCATGAAATGTCATTTCTTTCCTATTTATCTTGGCGCTACAAAACTGCCCAACTATTGGCTGTACGTGAGCTCTTTTATAATATTTTTCCAATCACAAACACCATTCCATGGCTCCCCAGGGATCCCTGTGATGGATCTAGCTATCTATCTATTTACGCGTTCATGAATCAAATCATCGGACTGGAGAAAGTTCGGACAATCTACAGCTTTCATGAGATTTCACCCAACTTACACTTCACAGGGGATTTCCAGGAGTGTGACGCTATTTGCACCCCTCTCCTCTTTTCCCATGTGATTACTGCACCCACCCCAAGATCCAAGTTTAAAATGCATGTCCAGCTCGCAGACTGCAAAGGGATTTTTCCAGGAACTGGGATGTTTTAATGGGCAGCTGAATCAGAAACTAATCATTCGAACTGCTCCCATGTAAACATGCACTGGAAATTTTATTACGGAGATATTTGGAGTTTTCCTGATAGAGAATAAAAGACAAATAATCGAACTTATTGGAAAATATTTACATAGGGCCACAGAGTGCAAACCTTGTGAAAGCTGAGCAGTATTTGCTCAGAGGAATAGCCCTGGTGCAGGCAGAGGAGCGGATACTGCTCGGCTGTCCGGGGAATTGGAGGGAGTTTGTCTGAGTCAGACATGCTGGCGATGGCCCCACACTGGGGCATCATAATGCTTTAATTAATTAATGTCTGTAAACTGTTTGGTGATCTTGGGATGAAAGGAGTTCTGGAAATGCCAGGTATTATTGAAAATTAATTACTCCAGCCTTCCCCCCAAATCTTGCTAAACATATTTCATTTTTTAATCTATCCTGCTGTTTTAATAAAGCTCATTGCAGAATTATTTTCTGCTAAATAGTAAAGGAAAAAAAATGAGAGAGAGATTTTTAAGCAGAGGATTGAGCTACAGCAGAAGAGATTGTACTGAAGTCACATTTTTGTGGGGACAAAGTCTCCATGTGTGAGGCAGGGGACACCATGGTGAGAATGGGCTCAATCTGTGTGCCCCCAATGTCCCTCTCAATGGCCAAGCCAAGCCCTGGCATTCATATGGGGCTGGAGACCCCCACTCCCATGGGAAACAAAGCTGTGGGAGAGGCAGGACCAGTCTGAGGCACCCAAGGACAGTACGGACTGTTCCAGCCCCCGCCAAGTGTCGGCAAATCAATCGCTCTCAATGCTATTCATCATTCCATCACAGGAGACAGAGCATGTGTATTATTTATACAAGTCTGAAATCATTTGGTGTTACTTACTGAAGAGTCACCTTCCACATCATCATGGAGCAAAAGGCCTGGAAGACACTCTGTGTCCAAGCCCCACCAGGCACATTCCAGATATGGTCTAAACAATAAACCACAACAGACAAAATAGACATTATGATAGTTTTGCTTTGTTTTGTTTTTGGTTTTTTTGGTTTGGTTTTTGTTTTTTTTTCAATGCTGCAGCTTTTTACACATGAATTTTAATTTATGTAGCACAGCAAATAATGATTTTGTTCATTTAAAAGGGCCAGGTCTATGGTCTGGCTTGAGTGTTACAAGATTGTGGTAGAGTTGGAGCATCTTTCAACTCTTGGGCCAAATCAACACTTTTACCTCTCCAATCAGACAAAGCCAGTGTGTAACACACATCTCCTAAGAAATTCAGGGGGGAAATGGAAGGAAAATGTTCCAGTCAAATTTCATACCTCTAAAATGACCCTACTCTGTTGTGGGCCTTGGAATGGCCTATCTTCTCCTGGAGCATCCCACTCCATGTCTCCTGGAGGCATTTGAGCCTGCTGGGATAAGGAAACAGCTGTGTTAGCAGGGTGTCCATGGCTACTCCAGCAAGGGCAACCACCAACACTGACCTCTACTCCTCCTCCTCCTTCTCCACAGCACGTCCTTAGTCATTCATGAAGGAAAGTGGGAACTTCCATTCCACTCCTTCAACTTCTTCCCAAGAAATCTGAAAGATGTTCTTCCTTATGATATTCAGTCAAATCCACAGGTCAAGTGTCACCTATCACCAATTTTCCAGAGAAAAACACGTTTCACCAAATCTTCCTCGGGTTACTTCTGAAACTGAACAGCAGATGGGGCTGCAGAAATCATCACATTTAAAAAAAATATATGAAAACCAGCTTTTTACATTCTGAAAAGCAATTTATTCTACACCATTTCAAAAAATAAATAGGATTCTCCTTTTCTGTTTTAAGACATCAATGAATCTGTCGCATAATGGGCCTTTGTAAACCGATTATCCTTGATAATCTCATTAGCTGAAATTATTTTACTTTTCTAACATGGTAGATTTTTAAATACCTTTTATTTCAGATCCCTCTGGGCACGTTGCAGTGAAATTTACTATTAAGCAAAATAATTATCTATCTCAAACCTTAATGCTAAAAAGTAGAAAAATAAAATAATTACAATCTAAGGGCAGAATGGAGAAAGTACAAGGGAGAAAAGGGAAATTTCCACAAGCAGGCAAATCTCATTATTAATAAATAAACCATATTTGTTTTCCTAGGAATGTGAAGACACAAGCAGTGGTTGATGCAAATGACAGGGTTTGAGTTGAGGTGGGGTTTGCACCTCCTGTGCTGACGCCGAGCGCGGTGGCTCCGCGCTTGGGAAGGACGATGCTCCTCCAGCTCCCACCAGCCTGGAGCTGCATCACCCACTTCCCACCCAGACCTGAGCAATTAGGAAGTGTGAGTTGCTTCAAAATCAGCTTAAACCTGTTTTGTTGGGTTTTCTTTTTTCCGTGTGGAAGTTTGCAGCTGTAATGGGATTATGGTGTCGGCAGAGGGAGGGAAGTTTGCAGCTGTACTGGTTCAGGGGGTAGGAAGCAGCTGTTAAAATAGAGGACTAATGGTGATTAATTCTTATTATGTGTTTGAAGATCTCACAATGAGTTCAGGAACCAAACCCTCCCTCAGGGAATAAACTGAAGGAGGAGGATTTAAAGAGAGGGGAAAATAGGAGGGGAATTTTAATGTACATTTGGCCTAAATGGCCTGGTCTTAAATCACTTTATTAATATTTAAGTAAAATTTAAATCAATATTATTAAGACAAAAAATATCTAGCCTGGGAAACCTGTAATTCCTGCATATTTATGCAGAATGGGAGATCACCTGTGCTTCCTCAAAAATACACATGCCAGGAGCAGCAGGGGAACATCCCTTCAGCTTGTAGGGGATGAGTGCTGTCACACACTGATGGGAGAACCTCCTGATCCCCACAGCCCTTCCCCAGCAGCTCCATGCCCAAACTACAAAAGGAAGAGGTGGGAAGAGACCCCATCCCACTTCTGCATCCACCACAGCAGCGAGGGGTGCTGGTAGTGATGGGGAGGAAGCAGCACAAAGAACCCAACCCGGGCTTGGCTCAATTTGCAGCCTCTGGGGAACCTGCAGCATTTCCCAGTTCCAGGACAATTCACATCAGAGCCAGGTTATTTGTTGCAATATTGTGGCCGGGTCCTACAGCTGGTTTGCAGAGGTCTGTGATGTGCTGGGTGTGCTGGGGCTTCCCCAGAGCACAGCAGGTGAAAGATATGAGATTTCTATTTATATACCACAGCCTGGCCAGGAGAGTGACAATTTAACAGCACAGGTATGGGGAGGGAGAAGCAGCCTGGAAAGGCAGGCAGGGCAGGAAAGGCCCCTTGAATCCCTGGGAAATGGTGACCCAGCACAGGCTGCAGCAGGGTCCCCAGAGCCCCCGGCCCCTCTTCCCTTGGGGAATTTCCCCCAGCTCATCCACTCTGCACTTCGAAAACCTGATGTGGCTCTCAGGGCCCTCCTGAGGACAAGGAAGTGAAGGAAGAAAAAGTAAAGGAGGTGAAAGCAGCAACAGGCAAACTCCAAGATCTGGGGTTTGTTTTTCAGCTTTAATGAGGATTAATCAAATATCACACATGCAGAGAGATTTCCATTAATTATTAGAGGGGAGGAATGAGTGGGAAAATGAACAAAAATCTAAACTTTTTTTTTCTTGATGTGAACTTTTCCTTTCTGAGCTTAAACTTTGAGATCATAGTAATCTTTTCAAAGCTCAAAGAGATCACAGTAAGATTTATTTCAGGACCAAAAAAGAACTTCCTTTACCAAAATACCCCTGCCTGTGATTTTCCTATTTCCACATTTTTAAGATGTTTTGTTTTTCAAATATGGAAGAATTGACAACAATAACTCAGGGCTGTGCACCAGGAGCACCACAAAATCCTGCCTTTCACATGGCTGCAGCAGATATCCATTCCCAGCAGAGCTGGTTAGTAAATTAAACCATTCCTTCTAGCAGCAACTGATAACTTGGAGCTGATGATGTAGGTCAGAGACATCTGCAGTAAATTATACCCCTCACCACAGGAGGAAGGGGAACACTTGGGACACAGAGATTGTGTGGATTCCATATTGGAGACCAAAATACACATTTTTACTCATAGCTGCTGCATAACCAGATACCTCACTTCGGTTATTTTGCACCCAACTCTTCATGGGTCAGGGATAAAGTTTAGGATGGATTTATGGGCTCAGAGTCAGAGAGAGGAAAGTGGAATAGGATGGGGTTTAGGTGCTGGGTGCTCAACCACAGGGCCCTGTGAGCAGCCCAGACGCCCAGAAAAATAGAGGATGGCCTGAAAATTCCCTTGAGTTGGTTTACTGGCTTTGTGGGAGGCTTGGGTTTCAGCAGTGTGTCCATGTTATAATTAATAAGCAATTTCTGTTTGAATGGTGTGTTTTGTCTTCCTTTGAGCACGTTCTCTGCAAAGACAAAGATCAAGACAAACCTACTCAGAACACAACGAAGATAAAAGGGAATCATAAAAAGAGACAGACAGAGGAAAAGAAAGAACAAGGAAAAAGAGAAGACAAAGAACAGGGAGACACCAAAGAGGACACAGAACAAAGATAGGCAAAATGAAAAGACAAAGAAAAGTAAAGACAAAGAACAGAGATGATAGAGCACCACAAAATATGTAAGAGAGGCACAAAAGGGAAAAGGGGGGAAAACAGAGACTGAGAACAAAGGACAGAGAACAGAGCAAGAGCAGAAACGCACAGGAAGGGAGAAAAATGGGAGAGAATTCAGCCAAGATGAGGCATGAAAAACAGCCCAAAGAACAAGCAAAAATAAACACAATGAGGGGAGAAAACAGCTAATCATCTTCTGATTTGCATTAAAAAATAAGTCATGGGAACAGAGGCTCAGTGACAGGAATGTTGACAAGTTGAATGTCAAGATTTCTCGTGTCCTCTAAATTCAGTCAGCCTGTCACTACTTATGAAACTGGCTGTGGGAGAAGGGGAATGGGAGGTGAAGGATTAGTGCTTGGTGGGGAAGGAATAGCAGGAACTAGTGCTGGCTACAGAAGCAATTTAGAGGGAAGTTCTTGCAAACAAGAGGTCCCCAAAAAAACAGCCAAAATCCCTTTTTAAAAGCAGGAGATCCATTTCCATAGTGAACCAAGAAAATGCTCATCCTATTCCTTTTGCAATAAAGGACTGGCAGAAATTCTCATGTACAAGTGTAACTGTACATGTCTAATTTTAATATTTCAGTAGGCAGGTTTAGGGTGGATTTAGGGAAAGGTTCTTCCCCCAGAGGGTGCTGGGCACTGCCCAGGCTCCCCAGGGAATGGACACGGCCCCAGGGCTGCTAGAGTTCCAGGAGTGTTTGGACAGCCAGGGATGCCCATGGTGGGATTTTTGGAGGGGTCTGTGCAGGGCTAGGAGCTGGGCTGGATGATCCTGAGGACCCCTTCCAACTCAGAGAATTCTATGAGTCTATCAAAAATCATATTTAAAAATATCAGCTTTACTGAAGCAGTTCATAAAAACCCAGCCATGGTAGAAACGCCAAGAGCTGTGGGTTTTGAGCAGGCCAAGACAGTCTGTATGGAATTTCACTAGAGAGGCCACAGAGGCTGCAGTCCTGCTGCAAAAACTGCACCAATAAATCATTTCCAAATCTTGACAATGGGCAAAAAAATAATTTATAAGAGGTACAGAAGTTCATGGTGAACATGAACACTCAGGAGATTTGTGCAGGCTACAGAGAGGTATAAAGGGCTGGAGGATTCTGGGGTTTCCCTGTTGGCAAGAACAGCAGGAGGACACCAGAATGATGGAGCCAAGCCATGAAGGGAAAAGTTGAGGCTGTCCCATCCCTGGAAGTGTCCAAGGCTGGGCTGGATGGGGCTTGGAGCACCCTGGGACAGTGGAAGGTGTGGAATGGGATGGGATGGGCTTTAATGTCCTTCACATTTACAGGAACTCCTCACCTCCTTGATGGCCTGTTGTGTTTCAAGGCAGAGGTCATGGACTGGGATGAAGATGTCATTTTTCAAATCTGAGACCAAAAACTCTGATTTTGTAAAACACACTTAGAAGAAACTCAAAAGGTGCAGGGTCCAGTTTGGTCTCATCAAGGCCATGTCTCCCAGGGGATCTCTGGGTCTGGTCCTACAGATGTTCCAAAGCACAAATTAAGAAAATAAAGTTCTCTTTCAGGTTTCTTGTAGACCAAAGTAGCTTCTGAAATTTCATTGGCCATACAAATGCAGAATTGTACAACAGAAGTTTCCTGAGCTGCCACAGCTTTCCAAAACTGAACCTTCAAAGAATTTGTATTATTTTTCTTACTGAAACACTACTTTTAACCCATATACAGGATCAGTTGCCATGAAGGCTTCAACTACCACTGATTTTATCCTTTTGTCCCTGCTGCAATACATTGTTTGTTGTTTTATTGTTAATCATTAACATTCCTATGGAATTTGATGTCACTAATACACAGACCCATCCTCCCTGACATTCCTCATCCCTCATTCTGTGTGCTGGTAGTACAGCAAAACTGGAGTGCACTGGGTTAAATGCTTCCCATGCTGCTCCTTGGTTATATTTTATTTACCAGGATTTCTATAATGTGCGAGATTTTTTTTTTTCCTTTTGAGATTTCCTCATTTCTTTCAGAACACTTTCACCTGATTTCCGGGCTGCTTTTCCCCAAGGGGCAAAGTGGAGGTTCAGAAACTTCATGTGAACTTCCTGAAAAAGAAACAGATCACCTATTAGGAAACCCAAATGGAATGTGCTGTGAATATGGTTTAATATGTCCCAAAGAAAGAGCTGCCTCTAATCACAAAATAAGATCTAAAATTCATTGTTGTACTCACTTTATTGATTTACTAATGTATTTATTATTTATGATTTCGATGGCAGATGGAATTCTGTTTCCATTATTTGATTCAGGTTAATCAGGGGATAATGTGCTTCTTTTATACTTTCACCTAAAGACTCTTCAGGTGTTCAAGATTCATGTTCAGAACTGCAACTCAAACCCCCTTCTGCCCTGCAATTATGGGTATTTCCTTCCAAAATTATAATCTGTTTAAAGCCTAAGGTTAATATTTGAACTGGAATAGTTGCAGACATACAAATTACATCTAAGGTGGAAAGGCTTTTGTGGGGCTCTGGCCTTTCAGGTGCTTTCACTGCTTTTAAAATACCTGTAAGTGGTTTTGGGGTTGTACCAAAACTTTTCTGGAGACATTGCTGCTGGCCTCTGGATATGCTCATCCCATCACTGCAGACCTTGGGAAGAACAAATCTGACAAAGGTCCTGCAGACAATACCTAAGAAGATGTAAAAAATTACTTGCCACGTCCTCAGGAACTTTTTGATTTGTTTGGCTTCAGAAGAGTTTTGACATTATTTAACTCACAGATTGTGAACTTCCCAAATCTTCATTATTTCTGTGTCCCAGCACCAAACTTGTATGCTGAATCACTGGTTTCCCTGGAGAACAGCAAATACTACTTGCAAGAGGTGACTAAAATCAATTCAGAATATAGAAGGAAAAAATCAGAAAACCATAGAATCATTAATGAAAATACCTCTAATATCAAGTCCAGCCATTAACCCACCAGTAAACTATGTCCCTAAGAACCATATCTGCATGTTTTATAAAAGAGAAATCAGAGAAATTAGATTTTCATGCCAGCTGACTTTAGTTTACCTGAGAATATTCCCAGTATCACTGGTACTTGATATAAGGCCTTGTAAGATCTAGTTGGAAGTTGCTTTTAGCATTTTTTATTAAAAGGACATTCTACCATCTGAGTCTGTATTGTTACAGTCCAAGCTTGGGGTGCCCAAAATAAGTAAAGTTAAAAAATACAACCTTAACAGGCTTTAAAGTGGAGTAAACAAAAAAAAAAAAAGTGTCACAGCCTGGGGATATTTCCAGAGACAGACAGAGGAACAGAGACAGCTCTTGGACACCCCAGGAAAACAAAGAAAAATTGTCTCCTAGGGATGTTTAATGTCAATTTTCACTCTCTGTTTTCCAGGATTTCCAGAGGTCAGAATGAGGATGTTCCCCCAAAACCTCTTTAGGCCCCATTCCCTTTAGGATATGTGAGGATCCACAATCCTGCAATCAAAACTTCTCTATCTCATCTGAAGATGACATTGGTTCTACAGCACATATAATGCAATTAAACTGGGGGATAATGCAATTAAACTGGGAGATAATCCCAGACCTCCAATACTGGTGGAAAAAAAATACCTAGATCTGTAAATCTGTGCTTTTTTCCCCCCGTTTTTGCTTCATTTTTCCATGAGAAAAATGAGCGCCATGGGGAAAGCTGCCCTTCTGCATTTGCAGACTTAGGAGAAGCAGGGGGAAGGGGCTGAGATGCAGGGGTGTAATTTAAATATTGTTATGCCTGAGTTAAATCTCTTCTCAAAAATTTGGCCCTGCACAAGGCTGAGCTCGGGCACAGCCCCAAACCACAGCTGTAAAAACCTCGCTCATTTGAAAGGTCCAGTTGTGCTGCGGGACAAACATACGGCTCTGCCCAGCCCGGCCGCTCTTCTCCGCTCTACACTCTCTGAATTTTATTGTTGGAAAATGAGGGGCATCTTACCCAATTAGGTACTCCATAGCCTAATCAGCTTCTCTCCCGACCAGCAGAATGTGATGTGCCTGGGCCCAGCTGTTCCCTGGTGGTGGTGCTGTCAGTCAGATTCTGCTGGAGAGAAAAGCGATGCAGAGCCCAGGACATTCCTGCACATCTGTTAGCTGCAAACGGGGAGAGCAAAGGATGCTACAGCAATTTCCAGGAACAATAAGGATTAGTTGCTCATCTGATACTAACAACGTGCACCTTTCCCTCTTCTTTAGCGTGTCTGTCAAATAATGTAATTATTAAGGACCAACAATGTGGCTTTTTTATGTGAACCAGCGCTGACTATGCTGGAGTATTGCATTTTTAATTATTATGATGTTAAATGGCTTTAATTGCTGACACTCTCCTGATTCACAGAGCATTTTTATAACATTTATTAAAAAAAGGCCAAAGTTTATTTTACAGTCTGCAATAAAGCAGAACACAAAACCCAGCAATTGGCTCAATGAGCCCAACACATTAGTTCTATACACAGACTGCATATTATTCTTGCTCTATAAGTGATGTGAAAAGCAAAATTGAAGTCCTGCACAAAATTTGATCATCTTACTTAATAACAACAGATGCTCAGAGCGGTGGCATTTTGAAAAGAGCTCTGTATGCTACTGGTTATTAAATGGCAGGACATTTGGCATCCTCCAGCATTATACCATTTGAAAACCATGGAGTCACATAAATAGCCGATGAGAGCTGGGAGAAAAAAAAAAAAAGCCAGCTCCTGTCTGCATAGCAAAACTCATTTCATTTAAAATATTTAAAATGAGCAGGCTGCCTTTCAAAAGAAAAGTCTGGAAAACTTAGGGGAGGGGGAGCTTCCCTTTTATCTGGGAAATACAGGAAAGCAAATATGTTGGGAGGAAGAGAAGAAATGGTTCAACAGCACGACTGATCAGCCTTAACTGAGAATGCTAATGGCTTCTGCTGCTTTGTGTCAGGGGCTCAGCACAGTTTGGGAAAGGCTCTGGCACAAAATTTCCTCCTTGATTTAAAAAGGAAAATATTGGCAATAGGTAGGCAAATTACCATAAATGCAGGATGGATCAACAATGTGTGGGGATCATTTTAATGGAGCAATTCCTTTTTAAAAAGGGGGAACCACCAAAGACAGTGGCTCACTTGCTTTGTAGGATAAATTCACCTCACACAACATGGGCTGCCTGCAGTTACACTATTGTTAGATTCATATCTACCCTAAAAAGTTTTAATTGAGTTGATGACCACATAGAGTGGAGTGTTCTCATTTTTATTTCAGTTTAAGAACAACTCTCCTCCACCTTTATCAAGGCACAAACCATCAGGATGCATTTGCCCAACATGTTTTACTTAGAGCAGCTAATTCTACACATTAGAATTGTGTAGAAGGAATTGTTCCAAGGAATACCAGCAAAGCTGTGAATAAATACCTACATTAGGTATTTTTACCATTAAAAAAATTAATATATTTTAAAAAATCCAAATACACAATGGGTTTGCCTCTGAGCTGAAGGAAGGAAGGATTCACTGGGCTATAAGGGGGGGCTCTGTGTGCACATTGCTTTTATTTCTACTTAATAAAATCTTGAAGATTGGGTTATAATGGCCGTGCTTCCCCATCCTCAAGTATGGCGTGGCAAATGGTGCCACTGTCATTAAGGGTGCATTGTTGTTTGTTTTATGCTAATCTTCCTTCAGTGTGACAGACTGTCACCTGCATGGGGGGTAACTTTCAGCACTATATTAGCCCATATGGCACAAGCTAAATTGTATCTAAGCTATGGGCTAATTATGGATGAGTTAATAAAACCAAGCAATGTCAGTCTGGCCACTTCTTCTGGTCCTCTGCCGACCCCCCAAGTGAGTTATTGCCTGCACTGTTCTCCTAAACTATTTTCATTTTTGCTCTCCACAATTGCTGCCAAGCTTTATGGTTAAGACACTTTAATCCTTCTCCTTTCTCAATCTGGTGCAAAATGAGATTAAAACAATCTCTGCACACTTTTTCCACGTGATAACTTTCCCTGCTAATCGAGGGGTGGTGCAACCTCCAGAATACTGAACACAAATGCACTGCATTCAGTTTCCTGGAAATCTGCTGGCACAGCTGTGACATAACAGACAGATTTCTGTATTTTCAGGGAGTGAAAAACACAGTTCATCTTCCTTAAGTACAGGATCAAAGAGATGAACATTTATCCTCTTAAATGCACATCCAAGTAACAGAAAACCATAGGAATGGATGAATTTTTTCACATGTTTTAAGATCATGCAAACACTTAAGTGTTTTTTTGGACAAAGACCCAGCTTCTTTCCCTTCTTCAGAACGAGGGGAGGGAGGACGAGAGTCCCTCCCAAGTGTTAATGTTCCCACATCGCTCCGTCTGCTCTGCTTTGTCCCCACTTGTGCCTTTCAGTTGTCAGCCCTGGCAGCTGTTTCAGGCTCCCTCTTCTGCAAACTTTGCTCTCCCAAATGCTCTGTGCTGTGCAGCCAGCACAAGGAAAGCACAGCAAGAAAGTACAGACACCAAATTTTAGACCAAACTGGATGGAAAATGTAGAAAAATCTTGTCAGTGATTAATTAAAAAAACCTCCAAATATTAATAATAATAAAAAAAACCTTCAGTTACAGGAAAAGAAAAAAGGGTGAAAAATTATTAAAAAAACCTCCAAATATTAATAATAATAAAAAAACTTCAGTTACAAGAAAAGAAAAAAGGGTGAAAAATGAAGTGAAAACTCCCATCAGTTCTTTGCCTCCACTCCTGCAAAGCTCCTGCCCTGTTCTACTGCCTGAAAGAGCATCTCAGGAGCAGGTGGAGACCCAGTCCAGCTGAGAAGGAAGAATTATTCACAGACTGCTCAAGTTTTAACTAAACAAAACCCCAAAAAATAATCTCTAGAAAAACATAATTTTGGGGTATATATTCTTGGAACCTGTCAGTGAGGTGTTTCCTCACACTGAACAGTAGAATTCAGGACTCAGGGTATGAGATATTCGGGATATGAGATATTCAGGATATGAGACACTTAGGACACCACTCAGCTCATGGCATTGGCCACCCTCAGCCCCAGAGCCCAAAGTTTAGGGCAGCCTCCCTTTGTCTGTTTGCTCAGCCAAGTCCACAATTCCTTCACCATTCCACAGGTCTTGTGGGATTTTCAAGGGTTGGACTTTGATGATCCTTTAGGTCCCTTCCAACTCAGAATAAACTGGGATTTTGTTTTCTGCATTCAGTCCAGCTGAGTTAGCAATGGAGTATGACAATGAGAAGGCTCAAGCTTAAAACTTCTGGAACAAAGCATAGAAAGTGAGAAGTGTGAATTTGGATGTGGTAGCAGATACTCAGCGCTTTCAGGTTTTGGCCCAAGCTCTCCCCAGAGGGGTGTTAAAACCTCCCTGTAAGCAAAGGTTTAAATTATGTCAGTGCACTAAAGATACTTAATAAAAACTTGCACTTAAAAAAATAAAAAAATAAACCCAGGATCAATTTGTGGGAGTCAGAACATCCTTCCAGCCCAAGCAGCCTCATTTTTAGATAAAGCTGTGCAGCTCCAAAAGGAAATACCTCAAGGTTGCTGTGCTTTGGAGCGATTATTTCCCCATCACAACTCCATACCCCTTTCAACACTTGTGTGGAGGAAATAAGGAGATTTCTTGTTCTTTATTTCCTGTAAGGAACAATGCCATATTTCACACAATGCCTTGTTAAATACAAAGTCATCGGGCAAACTGCCTTTAAACTCATCATACATACTGAAATGTTTCATCTGGAACAGGAATAGTTTTTCCAATTCCAAGTTTTACTCTCTCCTTGGCTTTTTCTTCTTTCCCTTCTTATTTTCTTCCCTCATTTTATAGACAGTCTGTTAATCTACTCAGACCTACAGTACTGAAAGCTCTTCTCACTCAGGGAGTCACCCCTGGAAGTGTATTTTTGCCTTAAAACTCAAGTTCAGACCTAATCACCACTTAAATAGCACAAGGAGACCAAGGCAATATCATTGCTATTCAAGTTACTTAGTCCTTTGCTCGAGAAAAATTCTTCCCTAGACTATTGCCTCACAGAATTGAACCCATTGGTTTGAAACTGAGATTAAGTTTTCCCTCTAAAAGATTAACTTAATTAAATTAAATTCTAATTCCATTCAAACAAATTCTGCAAATCTGGAAAATCTTATAGTTCATGTTACACCATAAGTGATTCCAACAGCCCCTTCTGGCCTGGTGGAGCCAAATGAATCTATGATTCTGTGAAATTAATTAAGAGATTAATTAAGAATGGCAAAGCCTAGTTCAACCTTCAAAGCTGAGCTGGTGTCTCTTACCTTGTTTTCTCTGTAACACCAAGGAACTTTATTTCTTTGTCCTGCTGTAAAAACACTGACAGGAATTACTGTGTTGTGCTTCTCTTTCAAACACCAGGACCTCTACAAGTGCCTCTTCTTGGTCGATCAAGGTAATTTGTTTGCAGAATATTCTTCCCAAGTGAGTGGTTGGACACTGGAACAAGTTCCCCAAGGAATTGTTTATAGCACAAGCCTGCCACAGACCAAGAAGAGCTTGGAATATGCTCTCAGGAAAGGGTGGGATTGTTGGGGTGTCCCAAGCAGGACCAGGAGCTGGACCCCATGATCCCTGCAGATCCCCTCCATCTCAGAATTGTATGAACATCCCCCAAGTAGCTATTTTCAGCACTTCAGAGACTTCAGCAAGCTGGGAAAGACAATCAGCAGCATCAGGAGCTGGAAACCTCTAGTTCTGATCTGCAACCCAAAACTGGACTGCAGGAGGGTTCACAGGAGCAAGTACCCCACAGAAGGTGTTTGTGGCTCTGTGGCTGGATCAATTCCTTCCTACACAAGCTTTTCTTGTAACAAACTCTCTACAAATGGCCAGCCAGGCTCTGTGACCTAGCCTTTGTTCTCGTGAATTGCACCTCAGGTTGCTTCCTCCTTGGTAGTCATTGCTCTGCTGCCTCACCTGATGTTTGAAGAGATCTAAAGATTAGACCTCTTAATGGCACACTGTGTTCACTATACAAATTATTGATCGCTCGCTTTTAGAGCACTTTTCTCACTGTCTCCTGGAGTGAGTTGAGAACAAAATGCAGCTGATAATATGTGCCCTTTCCTCAAGTTCAACCTCCAGAACGCTTGGATTACAATCTCACAGGATGTCTCTATCATTATCTGGCTCCCCCCAACCAGTAACACTCAAGTTTTGAGAAGCAGAACAGCCCTCACTTATAGCCTGAGACATTCATTATCTCCCTGTAATAGCTGCATATCTGAATTCCACGATAATCTAGATGACATTATATTTTCTATATTTGTTTTCATGTTTCTTTTAGCAGAAAATAAACTCTGAGCCAAGCTGCAAACTTGGTTGTCGTTCTGACTTCTGTTTCCAGAAGATACATCAATACACTGAAATTAAGCTTACACAGCAAAAGCCTTCTTTTTCAGGTGTCTTCTATGGAAAAAGCCCTTTGCTCTATGAAAATGAAGATGTGATCCTCATTTGCATGGCAGGATTTACCACAGGGCATTTGGAGTAGGAAAGCTGTTACAGTGAAAGCAAAATGTGTTTGGTAAGAGCTGGGGTTATCCCAAAAACAAGCTAATGAATGCCCATCAAGTACTTGATTTACTGGTCCTTCCCTGCATAATCCTTCCCTGTTAAAGGAGCTAAAAGACCCTTTTCAAGCAGTTGTTTTCCTCCACCACTATGATGTATCCCCCACAAGTTCAAGAAAAACAGATCCTCACCCAAGATCATCATTGCTCTGAGATGCGCTGCCTTCATGTGTTCAAACCATCTAAATTAAAATGACCTCGAGGCTTTTTCCTTAGGAATGTACAAAACCCTCCTTGACAGAAGCTGCTTTGGGCCACCAAGGCAAGGAGCAGCAGGGAAGAGAGGCTGAGCTGTGCCAGGCTCTGTGCACACATTTACAATGGTTTGGATCTGGATAAAAGGAGTTGATGATAAAGTTCTCTTCCAACCTTCAGGATTCTATGAAAAGAACTTACTGGACATGCTAAAGGCGCCACATCTCCAAGTCCTGTGGAGAACAAAAGGGTTGGAGCATTTCCATGCCCAGGAAAGGCTGAGGGAGCTGGGACTGCTCAGCCTGGAGAGGAGCCCAGCTGAGAGGGGCCTCAGCCCTGGGTGTCCCTGAGTGTCCCTGGGTGTCCCTGAGTGTCCCTGGGTGTCCCTGTGTGCAGGGAAGACTCTGAGCAGGGCCCAGCAATGGCACCAGAGCCACAGGCAGAGACTGAGCCCAGGAATTGCCCTGTACAGGAGCAGAACTGCCCTGGGCAGTGCCCAGCCCTGAGCAGAGACCAGAGAGGCTGTGGGGTCTCCTCCCTGGGGATACTCCAGGCCCACCCAGAGGTGCTACACCTGCTACCTCTCTCTTCACTGACATGAAGAAGTCTTTGGTGAGGAAAAGACACTTCTGTTCTTCAGAGAACAGGCTAAGCCCAGATAAAGAGGAATCAGAGAGGAGACAGCACAAACCTCAGCTTGATTGCGCACAACAATCACGTTTTCCCCAGCAGTGTGAAGAATCTGTGCCTTAACATAAGAGAAGGGTCCTCTTTTGCAGCCCAAACACCATAATTTGATATTCAGCAGCTGGATACAGTAAAAATCAGTTCTGGTGTAAAATATGAACTCTTGGTAAGCTGATACACCTCGGGCTTTTCACAGCCTTGGGCGCTGAGTGTCTGAAGATTGCTCAGCTCGGAAAGGTCACTCGTGCTGTACACAGGAACCTGACCACGGTGAGCTGGAAAGAGCAGATATTGTTCCCCTTGTTTGTAAAGACTTTAGGAATGTAAACAGGAGCACTCAGGCTCTTTCTTTGGGATGTATCAGATTCATGGGCGCTGTGTGCCGAGTTCACAAATGTGAGACTTCGCCGTTGGTTTTGGCAAGCCTGGTCATAATCTCCAGCAAAATCAAAACACTGCAAAGATCACACTCCACATTTCTAAGACCTAATTTAATTAAAATCTTTCACTGGGAAGGGATGGTTTTAAGCTCTCCCCCTTCTTCCTTTGCATACAGACATAAACATTCGCCAGAACCAAACTTGGCATTGATTTTCCTTTATCCCTTGTACTAATCTGAAGTCCCTAGAGATAAAGAGATGAGGTTAAGGTTAAGAAAGTTATGCACAACAGCTCTTAACCTGATGGCAGGGAGATAAGAAACATGCTAGTATCATTTAGGTGAACTCATCTATCAAATTACCTATCCCTGTTGGATTTGGTGGGGAGTGTTCCCACTTTTAAGTGAATAATTCACTCGTGCATCTTCAAAAGGTTTCACTGCAAGCTTTAAGTCAAACATCCATTAGAAAAAAAAAAGGACAGTTCCTTGAAGTTTTGACCACCTGTTTGGAAGAGGTCCCCTGGCATCAGGTTAGAGACAGAGCTAAAGAAAAGCACAACAAAATGTGCTCGATGCTGCATTACATCTTCTCCATATTCCTCCTAATGAGGGAATTCAGATGCCAACATTGATTATCTGTTTTACAATGAGGTCACTGACATCACAGAGAGCTTTTCCACAGGTCAGATCTTCTCCTGGTAGGAATTGTCTCCACACCAGGGACATCAGTGAAACCACCACGATTTATTTTAGGGGGGAATTAATGCATTTGGGTGGTCTCATGTCAATCACAGCCAAATTCCTGCAGTACTGATGGCTGTTCCCAGCAGAGATTTGGGATGAACCTCAGTCTAACTGCAAATTTTTGGTGATGTTCAAAATTAAACGTCTATTTTAAGAGCAACTTCTGGCAGGTAATGTATCTTTTACAGTAGGTCTGTGCAACTAATTGTGCTGATTTTGGTGACATTATTTCCATCTTGAAATCACTTATTAAGAAAAGACAATAAATACCCTGTTTCTTTAATATAAAACTAAGAAGTGTTTGAGTGAGAAACACTAAGCAAGCTCACTGCCTTTCTTAGACATTTGTTTTCCATTTGCCTTTTAAATAAAAAGTAATGCTTTGCTTAGTAATTTCTCTGTTTTATTTAATTATTTGCACCAAATCCAGATCACTTCCTCCCTTAGGTAAAGATTTATGTTTATTAAAGGCAAAAATGCATGAAGAATTTTATTTTCCATTTGGCAATTTGGTCCAATTTTCTTAAGCTAAGAACACTCACTCAAGGTTTTATTTGTGCAAAACCAAGTTGAACTATAAATTTAGTATATGCACTCCATGTAATCACTTTGCTCTATGGAAAACTCTGGAAAACTGTGGAAGCCAAGGGTAGTTTTGACTGATTTTGTCCTTGGGAAATCACACATCCCAAGACAAAAAATATTGAAGGACGATAATATATTTATCATTAATCTTGCAAGGTTATTAATCAGTTGTAAGGGCTTTGCATTGTTTTAGGTTTTTTTCCTTTTCCAGTCTGGGTTTTTTATTATTTAATTTTTCTCTACAGATATTTTCCTGGCTCGAAAATTAGTTGTTAATAAAAATGAATTTCAGATACTGAATTTTAACCTCATCAAAAATCAGCAGAGAGACTGCTGGCCCCTTCAGTCCTACTCCACTCTCCAAATAAATCAAAATAACATATTTGCAATGCAAAGTGTTGCATAAGGCATCAGGGTCCATTTAACTACTGAAGGAGCCAAATTCAGGTTTTAAGGCACAAGCTTAGTTTTTTCCTTTTTTTTTTTCCCCATAGCTCCACTCTGCCCACTGAGTGCAACAACCAATTCCAGAGGCAGGTCCTGGGCTTATTGTGCTCCTACTGGAGAAATATCCCTTGCTGGATGAAACAGCTACTCAGGTTTCTCTCAAAGCTCTAATTCCCAAAGCAAGGAATTTGGGGTAGCCATCCAAAAATAACTGAGTGTTTCCTGATGAGCACTGTGGCCAGACAAAGAGAATCAACTCAGCCACATTTTTATCCAAGTGGAAGGTAGTGGCTCGTATATCTAATTTTATATTCAAGCAATAAATTGAATAATAGTTATTTTTGACTGTTCCTCTCATTGCAGATTTATAGATGGGACAGCTAAACCTCAAAAATTAACTGAGGAAATGTTAGTCAGCCATTGATTGCAGCGTTTTTAAGTCTACAATATCTTCAGTAGTAGAAGGGGAGTAGAGAACATAAAGTTAGTCAATAGAAATGGAAAAGATTTTAAGTGAATTTGTGATAATAAGACACACAAATAGGCCAGAGGGCGTAATGAGAAATTTACAGCACAGCTTTTTCAGGGAAAGCACAGGACACGGAATTGTGTATAAACATTAAACATCCTGGACAATGAAATCTCAGGTTCACAAAATCATCCAGGTTGGAAGAGACCTTCAAGGTCATCGAGTCCAGCCATCAACCCAGCACCATTAAATGGGATGATTTACCCATCTGATCAATCCATCGGATTAATCTGGACAGGGTTTAGAGCAGCCTGGTCTAGTGGAAGGTATCTCTGCCCATGGCAGGGTGTGGAATGAGATGAGCTTTAAGGTCTCTTCCAACCCAAACCAGTCTGGGATTCTGGGATTCACAGTCATTTGCACTTTCCTTGTCTTTACCCAAAGCCTGGACTGGGTGGTGGCTGCTGGAAGCTCAGGGACAAAGCTGGAGGCACAAATACCCCTTTCTCCCTTCCATACTCTCAAAGTAAAGGCATGAAAATTCTCTTTTGGTTTTAGCTCTTACATTGGGGTGTAAAAGGGCTGCTAGTTAATTCTTTCCAGTTTTTGATTATTTTAATATTTCTGCTTGTATAGGAACTCTCAGCATCCTCTTATCATCGCAGACACCATCCCTACACTCCAACCTCAGCAAAAAACAGAGGGAAAGCCCAATCTCCTGCCCTCAATCACTTCTTCTAATGTGACATAAAAATAAGTTCAAATAGTTTGAGAAATATCTATCTAGGGGAAAGGAAAATCATCCAAACCCTGCTTGATTTCTGTAGCAAATAGCTCACACATGGTTAAAACAATATAGTAAGGAAAGAGGGCAAAGAATGTTGTGCAACAAACTCACTCTTTAACCTGACCCAGCTCCTGTGAGAAGTAATTTTTTAACATTCTTAGTAATTCCTGATATTTTTCTTAATAAAAGTGGCTGCAGTGCAGAGGCTCAAGGACAAAGAACAATTAAGTTATGCCTCTAAAGTACATTAAACCATATTCAAAGTAAATGGTAACATTAATTCACAATAAACCTGCAGGAACATCACCTGATAAATTATAGCCTATGCCTGTTTGTACTGTGGAAAAACTTCTTTTGGACCTGGAGAAATCTGCTTCTCTTTGCACAAAGGATGCTCTGTGCCAGTTTGTTGTAGACAAAATGACTTCAAAGATACCAGCACAGCCTCTGGAAGAGCAAACCTCAGGAAAAAGGGTTATTTAGGACATGTAGAGCCCTCTTTGCCACCTTGAGTAGAGCAAGGAGTGGGGTGAGAGGACTGCAAAAGCACTTTTGTGCCCCAAGGTGGCTCAGTTAGAGAGGTACAAGATGCAAATCAGGGAAAATTTGGGCTACTTTCCATTACAATGAGGATCTGCCAAAGACTGGGATAGCCCGAGGTCAGTTTAGGATACGGGGAAAAGGCACTTTTGACCCAGGATTTCTCTTCCCCAGGTGTGTACCACACAAGTTTTAAATTAATAAGGGCTGCAGGATTCAGCCCTTCAAGAAGTAAATGATTATTTGATTGAGTGGTTGCTGCCTAGACGCGTTTGTAAGAAATAATAATTTCCCTCATAAAAAAAAAAATCACTAAGCAGAAGGCCATTGAAATTAGTTACAGAAACAACCATATTTGTGTTGATCTTTGGCCACTGTAAATCAGCATAACCTGGATGACTTCAAAGGAAACGGTGCCAATGCACAGCCCTGGGAATCTGCTCTGCTGCACTTAAACTCTGCCCAACATCTTGACATCCTGTGCGAGCTCAGTGTTTATTCTCTCGCATTAAAAGGACAGAAATACGCACACCTTTCATCTGCTCTCAGCAAATTGCTTGTGATTTCTCCTTGGCTACAACGCTCAGCTGTGGCCGGCCACAGAAAGGTTGTCCAGCTGCTTAGGAGCGCATTTAAATATGAATTGGAACATGAGTGTTTCATGGAAATTTGGCCGCTCCCAGCTCTCCCTGGCTTTGTCCGCCTGGAGATTGTTTGTCCCTCCTTTCAGCTCAATAGCTTCTTTCAAATTATAACAAACAAGGATTCTGGGGAATACCAGGAAACAGCTCCAAAGATGTAGTGCTCTTTTATATTCCTGGGCATGTCACTTGCTAACAGCCCCAGCGCCTGCTCTTCCAAACTGGAACAAGGGCGAGGACCGACCGAAATTCCCAGCTCCTGAGAAAACAAACAAACCAACCCACCCACCCCCTGGAAACAAAGAGCAAAAAATATTTCCTCAATTAGGCAGCTGAAAAAAAAAGGTCCAGAACCTGGCAAGACTCATCCATGTGTGGGCGCTTTGCTTTTCTCACTCCTCTGGCTCGTTTCAAATGGATTCCGTCAAGAATAATGGCCAAGAATTGGTTCTTGATCTTCCATGAAAAAAATAAGGTACAAAGTAAATGAGATAAACTGTGCTGCAGGAATATAAATTAATGATGACTTCATAGCAGACCTTCTTGCCTCGCATAAGATTAATTAGAATAAATGCCTGAATTGGGCGCGAGAATTTCTTTTAAAGCTTGGATTTTCATGGGTACATCTATTTCCTATAAATTTTAAAAACTGAAATACAAGTCTAAATTCAGATGCATTAATTATTGTCAGATTTGGTCAGATTCCAGTCTTTATAAATCAGCAGCAGTGCAGAGGAGCTATTACTAATATTACTATTAGCCTCACTATTTTCCTATCTGTCCACTATGAATCCGCTTCATTTTTTAGGGGAAAAATAAAAGTGCAGCTAAAATGTGTTCTTATATAAGTTTTAAAATATCATAAAAGAGCAAATCCTCATACTTTTTTAGCCCAAATTCCTCTCTTTGAAGGACAGGTTACCCCAGACACAGACCTGACCTCTCTGATCCAGAATTTCTCCCTTTCCTAATCTACCTACACATAAAGCAGTTTTCTCTAATGAAATCAGAAAATGGAAGTGGCAATTACTGCATGTCCAGAACATGTTTCCAGCCTTTTTCCTTTCCCTGATGGTCCCAGACTCATGGTATGGGGAAGATGATTTTTTAAATGTCATCGCTTTTGTCACTTTAAGTTCTATTAAGATTTGTTATTGACTTTATGTATAATTAATGGCTTCCAAAGTCCTACATTTTTACACGTGATAAACCCTGGTGCTGAGAAATGAACAAAGTCCTGCTGTTTATTGCCCTTCCCTCTTCCCCACCCAAGAGGAACAGGAGTCACTTGAACTAAAGCCCTCTCCCATGAACGTGTCTGGATGTTTCTCACTTAGGTTGACGTGACAATTATTAGACCTGGCACATATAAACACAAAAAGCAAGAGGCATTAACAGGTCTATTCACCAAGGGTTCTGCACCCTTTGCACAAAAAAAACCAACCTTAAATAAAAGTAACATGCCTAAATTGTGTAAATGTCAAGGTTTTCTCATTCATTAATTCCCCTCTCTTTGATGTGCAGTGTTCCCGTCTCTGCTCAATGGAGAGGTGCTGGGCTGATAAAAACCAATTCATCCTGGCACATTCCTGGTCTCACAAAGGATGCAGACTTGGACCGTGATCCAAAAATGCACTTAAGTGCATTGCACCTACAGAGATGCATTTGTTTGGAGCTCATTTCCCCCCGTCCCAAGGGGACTGACAGCCACAGGATTTGCCACACAGGGCTGGGAACAGCTCTGCAATGTCCTACTGGTGCATCTGAAGGGAAGACAAAGCAAAAAGTGGGGAGAAAAGTTCTATTTTCCCACCCTTTGGCTGTTCTAGAGAGCTTCTGCCCCTGAGATGGAGGGTCACTCTGGTCATCCCACCCACAGAGGAGCAGAAGCCTTGCTGGTGTCACCCCACCTTCAGCAATCTCCACCCTTGCAGGAGTGACAGCATCCCAGAGGGGTCATTGTTTATTGCAATTCTAAGTGCAGATGGTGTCCTCTGCCACCATTTCAGGTCATGCCAAGCCAGGCAGCAGCAAGGACCTGCCAGGATTCCAGGATGGAGTAGAAAACTCTTTGGCTTTGACCTGGACAATTGGCACCTTTGAAGGGTTTCATGGAGATGGAGGAGGGCCTCTTCCTTTTACAGGGAGGTGCTGAACTCTTTCTTCCACACAATGAAAAAGAACATTTATTTGTGAATGGTCTCTTTCTTTGGGGGAATTCAGTTTCTATAGAAAAATTATCTCTTTATGTATCAGAAAAATATCTAATGCTTGTAGAGAGAAAGGTTTGGGTTGGAAGGGACTTTAATGATCATCTCATTCCAACCACTATGGGAAGGAAACTTTTCACTAAATCAGACTGCTCAGAGTCCAAACAATTCCACATAACCCCTACAGAAACAAAACCCCCTGGGCTTAAAGTCCTTAAATCCACCCAGAACGCTTGCAATTAATTTTCTGACCAGCAACATCTTTCAGTGAAGAAAGAGAGGCAGACACTCCACCCACAGCAGATTTCAGTGCCCAAACCCACCTCTGTGGCGGTGTGAAGTCACTTTCCTGCTCCTGCCTCCCCCCAGTCCCGTCAGTGGCGCGTGGCGCTGGCACAGATGGCGGCTGTGGCACGGGCAGAGCGTGCCAGCTGTCGGGGACACAGGTGCGGATGCTCCCGCTCGCTGCTCTCTGGAAACCAGGCCTCCAGGAGCCAGGCTCCAAGAAGAGAAAAGGGACATCGCCCACATTTCCACTCCTCACTGCTAAATAAAAGATCACAAGTGAAAGCGTCTCTTAAAGGCCGTTCTGCACAATGCTTGAGTTGATAAGGCATCAGAATTTTGCCACGGTAAATAGGCAACATATTGATACAGACATTATTATGCACACTTGACACACAGATCCACCCATAAAGCAATTTGAGAACAAGGCACCAGTTATTCAGGCCCTTGTTGTAATCCAAATATCTACCTTATCCCAAATGGCACAGTCAACTGCCCACATGTCCTTTATGGGGGTGAAATATGGAAATAGGCAGGAGAAAATCCAAGATCCATCATCACTTGGAGTTAACATCACCTCAATTGCACGGTGATTTTCAAGTGACTGATGTGTATTTTCAGATCCATGGCTCTCCAGACTGGAGGGAAGTCACTGTGGGCTGTATTTATCAGTGAGTGACAGGAGCGATGACATCAATAACCAACTCCTATCAATGGTGTAAGAGTTTCCCATTTCCTTTCAGCACTATCGACAGCTATTCTCCAATGCTGACCTGCCAGGATGTCAAACACGCTCATTGATTAGGAATGGGGAATTATGGAAAAGCCCTTCCACCATCCATCAGGGCTTTTATCAGTAGCTCAGCCCTTGGCTTTTAGACAGCGTGAGAATTCTCTGTCTCCGCGGGAATCGGGAAAACGGGAGTTGGGAGCAGCCGCCAGCTGGAATCCAGGGAAAGGCACCGTGCCCCAGCCATAGCTGCTGGGGTGATTTAGGGCTTTGGCTGCTCAGCTCTGCCAAATGGAAGGAGCAGAGGTCAGGGGAAGGCACACGAGGGAAAGAAAGGTTTGATGGAGTCACAATTTTACAGCAAATTTTCATCAAAGAGGAGCAGCCGCAAGGAAAGAGGCAACACGAGAAAGGTGGTGCAGATAAAGCAGCCTGATTCTTCCTATGCCTCCCGTGAATATCTGGATATCAGCTGAGCTGTGAGGATGCTCAGGGGTTTTGCCAGGGATGTGAGATTTCACTTGGTTTCCCTGGAAATCCTGCCTTTCAAAGGCAAATGGGTGTTTGCTCCTGTTTTTCAACATCGCTTTCTGTGCAAAAAAACAGATCAAAACACCCCAAAAATGGATCCTTGGACATCATAACAAGATCCCACAGAATCTTGGAATCACAAAATTGTTTAGATTGGAAAAGCTCTATGATCAATACTTCCAACACTGCTAAGGCCACCACTAACCCATGTCCCCAAGTGCCACATCTACAGTTTTTTGAATTCTTCCAGAGATGGTGACTCCACTATTTCCCTGAGCATGTAACTTTAGATTTCTCCAACAGTCAATATATTCAAGGATATTGCCTGGTCAAGGATAATCTTGTGTGTACAGATATAAGTTTATTTAGAACTTCAGGCAATCCATTAATCAGTCTAGGAAAAGACAATAAAAATTTGTGAAATGTTGAAGAAAACCCCAAATCTCATTTCACCTGAACAGGGGTGCAGGAATCAAGCAGGTCTTAACCTTTCCTCTCTGGTCTAATCTTGCAGCAACATCATGGTGTTCCTCATCTAAAACTGCAGCTCTGCAGTAAAAGCACCAAAGCCAACAAGAAAAGGACTTTACTGAGTAGTTTTAAAATTAGTTGGTTTTGATTATTTTCTAGGGGAGTTGAGTAGTGAGTCTTCACAGAAGCAGAAGAAAGATAAAAGTGCTGAAGACTCATTGCTTTGTGGCACCCAGTCACCACTGTATGAATATCAGGAAAAAGTAGGAGCATGTCTCCAACTGGGATAGCAAAACCTGGCCTGATGGAGTGGCTCACGTGGTCTCTCTTGGCTGCTCCATGCAATACCTCCTTTGTTTCTTCCTAGCACAGCTATTTATATCACACACTCAACTGAAAGGCAAGCAGCCAAAGGTTTGCTTTTTAGGGTTAGTTTGGGCAAACACCCAAACCTCTGGATGCTAAACTCTCCAAACCACCAGGGTTTGCAGAATTAGGTTAGAAATCACACACAAATGGGCTTTCTCCAAAATCATTTTTGCACTCCATTTGTAACAGAACCAGTCTCTTGACATGTTTTTATATTTTCCTATCAAGATCTAACCAGGATATGAAAGCATTGAATACTAATGAAGAAAAAAAAATGACAAGTTAACGTTGTCCAACCTGATTGGAAATACAGTGCAAGAAATAACATTGCCTCACGTGGCAGTGGAGGGAATACATCCTTCACTCGGGAATACGGTGTAGGATCTGGTGGTGAGGCATCAAAAATAGATTTCATTTTAATTAAACAGATTATAGAGGTATTAATAGAGGGGAGAGAGCCTCCTGGAAAGGAGAGAAATGGCAGCTGAGCCAAAAGAAATGTCATGAACAGTTTGTTCTGGGGTTTTCTGTAAGCCCAGAGGTGCTCCTAGGTCCCCATGGGACAATGTCCTGCCTGTACTGAGGAGAACTTGGCTAGGATGGCCTGAACTCACATTTCCAGCTTCTTTTTTGGCCCTGAAGACCTGATGCTCCACTTGGACCAATCCATCTTCATCGCTGGAGCAGGGAGAGTGATTCTGCCAGCAGGGACTGGGTCCTCCAAGGCTCAGCTGGGCAGCGCCGGTGAGTTCGGTGCCGCGGCCCTCGTGTGCCAAGTGACCACCCAGCCAACTTGCCAGGCTCGGGCTGGCAGCCAGCCCCTGACAGGCACATTCCCAGCTGCTCTGGCTCGTGTGGATTAGCCAGAAATCTGAAGGAGACCACGCAGAGCCCTTACCCGGAGCTGGAGGATGTGCATGGGTAGGTCCTGAGCAGAGCCAGACAATTCAAGGTGTGGTCTGGGTGTTTTGCCTTCTATACAGAAAAATCTGGGGAGGGTGGCAATATTTGGGAGGTAGCTTTGGGGGAAAGGAGCACAACTTCATCACCATCCAGACCCCTGAACAGCTGTTTGAGAAATAAAATAAGGCAAGCAGACTTCTGCACAGAAAAAAATCCTTTAAAATCTTCCTGAGGTTAAAATATTATTCTAAATATGATTCTGAAATGTTTTTCTGTTTGAAAAACACCTAAATGCTACATTTGAAGAACAAATGTTATTTTTTTAAAAAATGGTTAATTAGTAAAACATTTTGAAAACTGTCCAATGATTTTTTTCTATAATTTTTCAAGTTGGGATATTCATTGAAACCAACCCTGTGAATGGCTACCTTTTGAATGACTCAGCATTTTCCCCAAGGAAAGGTGTCATTCCATATTCGTCAGCCATCCCTATCCTGAAACACCATGAAGCCCTACCATATGGATCCCTGCACCCAGAGATGTTCTCCAGCCAGGGATTTTGCCTGGCAGGCAGCTGCAAACCAGTTGTTGTTTTATTCCCCCACCAATATCTTACACATTTCTGTTGCATCCTACAAAACTCTCCTTTCCCCTCTGTTACACAGACCTGGATGCAGGAATTGTGAGTTGAAACTCTTAGACAAGATACAGATGTACACATTAACCCACTGCATCCATTCTCCTTATTAAAGATGAAGCCCTGTTTTATATATTTAATCTTGATTTAGTTAACATTTCAAGTGAAAGACAAAATGCTTCATGTCTACCTTAATAATAGATGTAACCAAGCAGTATCCAGTAATACAGAATTGTGTTGCTTTTTAATCAAACTCTCTATTGTTTTCTTCTTTTAAATTACAGATGATGTGTTCTTTCCCAATTTGTCACTCAGCAATGCAGCAATTCCACAAAAACACGTATTTTTAAAAAACCCTGAGAAACATCTTGTAATATTCATGCAGCAATGCTGTGTCTTTTTAAACTTTCACTACCTGTGTATTTTAAAGCATTTTTTCCAATGCCCTTGCTACCTAATTTGAGAAACAAATCCACAGTCCCGAGCAAAACTGAAGGTGGACATATGTGTCCTTGTCTAGTCACTAATGTCCACTATTCCCATGTATTACAGTGGTTTATCAGCTCCCTCCTTTAAAGAATTTGACAGGAGCTTTTTGCCTTTGGCAATCCAGTTGCAGTCTCATTCTACATCTGTTTTGATTGTCAACCTAATTCTGAGAGCAGTCAAAAAACTAGTCAGATCTCTCATGAATATCTTGGCAGGTTATGGCTTATTTAGGCTACGAGTAGCTCTGTTGGAACAGCTTCCAAATATACTACAGATTGACTCACACAAATATAAATCCCTCAGTGTTCACAATTCCTTCCTGCAAACAATTAGGAAAATGCCTCATTGAGCAAAGATGGAAATAACAGTCTGCAGCACCTCCACCAGGTTGTGCCCCGGCTTGTGCTGAGCCTCCCTGCCTGCCTCAGTTTCCTTCCTTCCCTACCTGCTTCAGTTTCCCTCCTTCTCTGCCTGCCTCCTTCCCTGCCTTCCTGGCCTCTTCTCTGCCTGCTTCTCTGTCTCCATCCCTGATTCTCAGCTCCATCCCTGTTTCCCCACCTTTTCCTATCTCTCCCTCCCTCCCTGCCTCCTTCCTTTCCTCCCTGCCTGTCTGTCTCTTTCCCTGCCACTCTGCCTCAATTCCTGCCTCCATGTCTGCCTCCCTGCCTCCATCCCTGTCTGCCTCCCTCCTTCCCTGCCTCCCCACCTCCATCTCTCCCTGCTTTGCCTCCCTGCCTCTTTCCCTGCCAGCCTGCCTTGAATTCTGCCTCCATCTCTGCATCCCTGCCTCAAATCCTGCCTCCATGTCTACCCCTGCCTCCATCCCTGCATCCCTGCCTCCACCCCTGCCTCTCTGCCTCCTTCCCTGTCTCCCAGTCTCATCGCCCATCTCCCTGCCTGCCTTCACCCCTGCCTGCCTCCCTGCCTGCCTCCCTGCCTGCCTCCCTCCCTGCCTCCCGCGCCGCAGCCTCAGCTGCACGCGGGCTGAGCTCTCCTCCAGCTGCAGCAGCAGCAGCAAGGTGAAGCGCGGGAGCTCTTCAGGGAGGGGAGAGCAAATTAAAGCTCACTGCAGGAAAGTTGTGCCCCTGGCACTCTGCTCATGCAACAGCTGCAGATACAACAACGATCATCTGACATTCTGACATATACGTTGAGCAAAGCAGCGAGCGAGCCAATGCCGACACAACCTCGCGCAGGGCTCCGAGTCCCAGCCTTGAGCAAAACAGGTGTATGACATCCTGTTGCCAGTCTTCAGAGGTTATGGCTACGAGGAGAGACATCTGAGAGAGGAGCAGATGAAAATAACAAAGAAGGTTAAGGCTCGGGTTGACAAGCTCATTGATAATATTTTAGATGGAACAGACCTGCACGTTGACTACAAATTGCTCCTAATGTCTCCCGTAGACTGCAGGCCCCAGTCGAAGTGAAAATGGGCTCATTCATTACTTTCTGCGAGCAAATTTCTGCAAAAAGGAACCACTGCGACCCAGAAACTCCAGATGTCCTTTGGGGCTGAGGCTGCAGAGCTGTCTTGGTGCCAGAGCAGCAGCATTATGTTGTGCGGCCTTCAGGCTTCCATGTAAATAAACAGGAGCAATGAAATCCTTTAGTAAATATTTTTGAATTTGGTGGAAAATCCTGTTGCAGCATTTTGCTTTTTAATGTTCTGAGACTAATTGATTATCTAATAGGAGGCAAGGACACTGCCAGGAAAGGCATTGCTCTCGTGTTAGCATCCAGGACGTGGCTCTTTGTGAAATTTCACTGGGAAAAAATTGCATTCAGAGAAGAATTTTAAATCCAGTCTTCTAAATTTTTCACATTCTAGACATTATAGCCCAGAAACAGCACATGGGCTGCCATTCCTGGAAGTTCATTTCTTCAAGTCACATAGCTCCCTAGGCTAATCAGCCTTCACCAAGTTGCCTTATTTCGGGGAAAGAAAACACGTATTAAAGTGAGGCCATGTCTCCATAAAAGATGCTCGGAAGAGCACTGTTGGATATTAAAGTTAGCATCTGCTATTGTCTGGTTAACAATTGGCAATTACCATTAGTTTCCACTGTGGCTGATGGAGTCACAGATGGCTGATTGAGTCAAGTAAGTGCACTTATTCCTATGGAGGGGTGTGCTGTAGCAGGAAAATACACTCACATCACACGCAATCCAGGCAGAAAGTCATGAGGCAGCTTCCAAAAAGTCACTTCCAGCTTGTCTGGCCTGTTTGAGATAAATCCCAAAAGATGCTGTAAAGAAGGGCTGTAAAAACAGAAAAAATGGGATCCAAACTGCAGTCAGGGGTTAATACACACAGAGAAAATCAATTTATTGTGACCTGCAGAGGTACCACTGTCATTACAGGTAAAGCTGCTGGGAGAAATTTGGGTGGCTTCTGTCTTTTTTTAATAAAACTGGCTTGCTCTGCAGTGCATTAAAAACATTCTGCTAATCACAATTTATCATGTTTAGTGGAAAAATCTTCACCACTTGGTTTGCATGTCCTTAATTAGAGATTTAATAAGTAGACAACTGTTTAAACACAGTCACTTTGCCCATTAACATCCTGTACCTTGGTTTGATTTAACACCTAGAACTGCTAATACATTGTGTCATTCCATAATGGGACTTTTATGCTTCTCGTAATTCCAAGGGATTAAATTCAAATGTGCCTTTCACATCTGCATGCTGGAATTCTGAATTCCTGATAGTTTTTACCTGGTGTCTGTTGCACTTTTCACCTGAGCAGATCTTGAGATTTCTCACTGTTGTCGTGACTCAAGGGATGCCCTCAGCTGGAGAACTGAGACAGGAGTTTTATTGTGGGTTGTCCTTTCCCAACAGAAGCATCCCTTCCTTGCCCTACCCAGAACCAGTCCAACACCCACCCAGCACTTAAAGATATTTAAAAATACCCAACCCATGCCAATGCCAATGCCAATGGGAGCCAGGCACCTCCAACCCCACAGCTTAAACCAGTGTTTGGTGTTCCCACCCCAGGAGGCACCACTGCTCCTGTTACTGTGAGATCCAAGCTTTGCCAGCCTCTCCCATGCCAACCACAGCCACTCACAATTCCTGTAGCATCAAATCCTGCTCTTATCCTCGCTGGAACACTTTGAGGTTTATGATCAGTTTCTTTGAGCCAGCGCGAGAGGATCAGCTGAGCTTGGAACAACTGCAGACAGCACAGGAGAGTCAAACGAGGCTAAGGCCACCAACTGGCTCTTGACCATCTCAGGGGAGTTTGGATCAGATCCTGAGTAAACCCCAGGTGTGTTTTGCTTTGAAAAAATTTTCCAAGATTAGTTTTCCAGTCCTATTACATCTTCAGAGACTCCAGACATTATTGGATGTGAAGATGTTCATAGCAGGGATTTGGAACTAGGTAATCTCTAAGGTCCCTTCCATCCCAAATCATTCTGTGATTCTATGTCGAGACCTAGAAATAAAAAATAAAATAAAATAAATAAAAAGCCAAACCAGGGAAACTCCTTTGTCTCTATCTTATTTCTGACAAGCATTTTCAAAACACCTTTGCCAATCAGTTCTTAAAAAGCAGCATTACCATTTTCTGCAAAACTCTCTCCGGGGCGTGTTTACAGCACTCCTTGCACGGGGAGAGGATGGGGCGAGGACACATCACACCCATGGCAGGGGCTGTGAGAAGTGATTTTGGTGCTCTTAGCTCAGTGCCCGGGCTCCCTTGCAGCTCAGAAATGCCGATTTGGCAGCGAGCTCAGCGTTTGCTCGCAAGGCGCGCGGGGAGCGCGGCTGAGCCGTTCCTCCCTCACCGCTGCCTCCCTTCCCTCCACACTTCATTCATTACCAAAAAAAAAGGGAGAAAACCCCCAAATCAGGCTCACTGTCGAGATATCCCTCGCATTTCTGAGGACGACTGCCAAGCTTACACACAGATGATTTTTCTTGGCATCTTTTTTTTTCAATGATGTTTTTCAATGCTTAACATTAAGCTGAAATATTGTTTGCCAGGGATCACTGCCCATCAGGTGCTTTATTACAGACGAAATTAGATTTCTTTACAGTTACACTGGAAGAGGAGAGAGGGATAATGTGAGTAGCTTTTTAAAACTGACAGTCATTTCAGCAAAGCAGGAAAAAACACACTGCCTCTTCCTGATCAAAACTGTTTCCCTTATCTCTCCCAAATTAAAATTTGATTTAAACAAACAAACTAATAAATAAATAAATAAATGAGGGGGAAAAAAATCAGCTTAATGTATTTATAGTACTGGAAATATATTTTTTCCAGCATGGATATTTTTATTCCTAGAGATTTAACCATCGGTTTGCTTGGTTTCACTCAGCGAGCAGCAGCCAAAATCCCACAGCTTTTTACAAGAAAATATTCCCAAGGAATAACTTCTCCAGGGAGAAGGGGAAAAAAATAATAAAAAAAAAAGAAATAACACAACCCTAAAGGTAAGTTTTGGGAACATTTGGTGCCAGTAAGACAAAGCTCGTTGCCGCGGTGCCCGGCGCTGGCAGAATTCCACGCGATCCCGCCCGGTGCTCCGCTGTGCATCCTTCTCCTGTGCAGGGAAGGCACAATAAACCAGCCAACATTGGCTCTCACACAAAACATGTTAACTTCGGGACATGCCAGGCAGCTTCCCAACCCGTGTACGCTTTCAAAAGGGCAGATTTATTTTCAAAGGAAACTCCTCTTGCACGTTTCTCTCTGAAACTGCTTTAAAAGGGTTTGGTGGGGTCTGGGTGTGTTTTTTCTGAGGCGGGGGGGAGGTCAGAGATATTATTTTTGGCCTCTAATCCAGCAAAGAAACCTAAATTTTGCACCTGCATAATGCTAAAGGCAGAGGCTGGATAAAGCTGTAAATTGTTTAACAGCCAATCTGGAGAAGGAGCAGCGCTCAAAAACATAATACCTCTGGAAGGCTGGAGGCAAGATTCATTTAAACAGTTTTCACTGTCATCGATGTCACCAATTTGAAGCTTGTCTTGTTTACCGGATGAAGGTTTCACACTGTGTCAATGTTCTGCCAGGATTCGGCATTAAAATGAGCAGTTAGTACAAGTCAGCCATAAACATGGCAGATCTGTTAGACTGGCAGAAGCCACCGCGAGCTCCCTGGTGCAGCTTTTAAGCACTTGGCATGCTGCTAGCTCAAACTGGAGAGGGGGCTGTGAGCATCATTTGGGCCTGAGTGCAATGCACTTGAAATAATTACTTTAATCAGCAAAAGTTAATTACTTTAAATCATAAATTAATGGCGGAGCATTTGGCAGAGCCTGATGTGTGTGGCGAAGCTGTCAAGCAAAAATCACAGGTGAACCTGCGACCCTGTCTCAATATCACTGGATGAAAGAAAGGAGCTCACCTACTGTGCGTGCCACTTCTGCCACATTAAAAAGAACTCTTTGTAACAGGAGAACAGCCACCTTAAACTGTCACCTATAAAAAAGGGACTATAAACAAGCAGATTGCTGCTAAGCAGGTGCTGCTGGAGGAGTTGGCCCTTGATAATAATAAGATCTTAAAATGGCATCTGCCTTTATTTTATAGCACAATTGGAAAGATGGTTAAAAGTAATAAACCCAGCTGATATGTTTTATGAGTTAGTAGTTAGCAGTGTTTGTGGGGGAGGGATCCAAGATTTGGGGGGGTTGCTGGAGACTGGGAGCAGCTTGAAGGGGCGTTTAGGGGAAGGGAGAGGGCGCGGGAGCCGCGCAGGGAGCGGGGCTGGGCTGTGGCTCCACGTCTCCAGCCCCACGCTCCTTAGGCTGCTTTTCTTATTTCACCTGACAGCCACTTCCAATTTGAGGCAGCGCCATGGAGGAGCCCAGGAAAGCAATGAAAACCCTTCTGCAAATCCATCCTTTACACCTGCTCCTTAAGGAAGAGCCCACGCTTGGCTTGGCTGAGTTTTATGTCATTGTTTAGGGAGACAAGGTGTGTTTCATTAGAAAACATATGGACTATTTACCCATTTAAAAATATATATATATATAACAAACAGTTTTAAAAGAAATTAGTTTATAATAAACAACTTCAAAAATTTGTTAATGAAAAGAGGAAGATAAGGCAAGGCTATGTAGCCACCTTACTGAGCTCTGAGATCATTGAATCAATGCCTGAAATTCAGAAGAGAAGCAGAGCAGTGAATGTTTGGAGAATCCTGAAGTTGGGAAAAACACCTACACATTTAGGAAAATAATATAAAGTTAAGTAATACCAAAATTAATTTGGTTTCCTTTGGGGGAAAGGGAGAATCTTTGGACTTAAGGTCATGAACATATTAATGTCTAGGGCCATCTATGTGTTTAATACACTCATTAAATATTGATATAAATACTAACATATACATCAAATATCATTCATTTCCTAAATTAACTTTAATTAGAGAATCAGACCTTCCAAAGAGGGGAAAAGCTCTGGGTACCTCAATACTCTGAATTTTTTCAGGGTGATCCTGCAATCCCAGTTCCATGATGCCAGTTCATTAAGGGCACCTTGCAGTCTGCTCAGAGTTGTCTATGACACCTAAGGAGAAAACAAAGGTGAAAAATTGTTATGGACTGCATTCAATTCTATGAAGTATTTCCACAAAATACATCAGGATAGAATTTTCTTTTTTTACTGGTACTTAAGAAAACCCCTTTATCTCCCATCCAACCTCCTGTGTCATAAAAAGCCACCAAAAGGGAAGGAATTTGCAGAGCGGCATCTCTTAAATGTCCCCTACCTCTGTCATGTGCTCTGAGTGCAGTCCTGGTGACCTTGGATTAGGGAATTCCCCCAGGGAAGATTTCTCAGACCCTCCAGTTATCCCTCCCATCACTAACCTTCACCCACTGCTCCTTGGAGAATTCCCAGGGCTTTGGATTTGGGACACAAGGTGAGGAGCAGTCACCTGAAGCCAGAGGGAGTCCTGCAGATTCACTGGGTGGACTTCACTGCATTTTAAAATACTGAGTTTAAACCTTTACTTTGGCTGGGAGTGACAAATTCTTCAATTTGCATAGGGCTGCTGTTCTGCCTCTTTCCGGTGAACCTCAAAAATACCAAGTCAGATATCCCAAAGCCTGCAACTGCTTTTTTTTTCCCCAAACAACCTCCTACTGCAATTTTGTTCCTCTCCAGCGTGGAAGAGGAGCCATCAGGAACTTCTGTTGCCAACAGCACTGTGGAAAAGTGTTGATTTAGGCTGTGCTGAGGTTTGCTCTGCAGCTCAATAATTCACAAGTGTCCAAATGAGCTCTGCATTGACAGCATTATTTGTGCCCCTGCTAATCCTACAAAACACACCAAACTATAGAGCAGCATTTTGATTAAATTCCTCAACTTTCCCTGATCCTAGATGCTGTTTTATGCATGACCTTGAATGCACATAACCAGAAATTTTCAATTCACAGAGACCTTCTCTTTGCAAAATATGGTAAGTGCATCAGGAGCGGATGTCTAAGTAGCAGCATCCAAAATTTAATCAAAGATTGCCTTGGACAACTGCAGAAAGTCAGGCTCTCCCTCAGTGAGATAACTTGCCAGAATACTCATTGCAGAGGTTGCCAGAGAGGTGACTGAATACACAGGCTGAAATTACTTCCCTGGGCTTTCCTTTGTTCCACAGAGGTGCTAAAGTTTTTAATATTACAGTTTATTATAGATGTCCTTTTAGTCTGCAGCACCTTGGGTCAGCTGTGGTGGATCCTGGGGTTGGGACCTCGAGTGGTGCTGAGGAGAAAACATCCCCTTAAACTCCCTGGAAAAAGGGTATCAGAGATTCCCACAGAGCAGGGAGGAAAGTGCAGAGACAGTGCCATGGGGAGCAAGGAGTGGGGCTTTTTCCCCAGCAAAAACAAAGCAGGCCCTGGGGGAGATTTGTGAGGGAGTTGCTGCCACCAGTACAAGCATCAGCTTTCCCACATAAAATAATGAAGGAAATTTAATTGTCGAACCAACTGCAATTAAGTCATGGCAGCCCAGGTGAACACCCTGGGTGCCACACTGAGCTCTGCCCCATGGCTGGTCCAGCCAGCACCTCCCTAAGAGCAGCAGATCCAGTTTTTCCATCTCCAGGACAATACAGCCTCAAAACACCAAGCTTAGTCTGGAAGGTGTTAGCAAATCCAAGGGAATTTGGATTTCTTTATGAGCTCCTCAACACATAAAACCACTCATGCTCTGCAAGAAGCTGGTCTGCTCATCTGGCACAGAGCTCCCCCAGGTTCAGCGTGCAAAAGCTGTTTGGAACAATAAGCTGGAACGCAACAGTTTGTATTGTGAAACCTCAGATATCTTCAATATTTACATCTGCTGGCCCCAAATCAACTCTGCACCCCTTTTCCCAGGCCCTGTCCCTGGCAGGAGCTCAGCACACAGTGGCACTGATGTGCAGGGCCAGGCAGCTGCCAAAGCTCAGTGGCATGGAGATACTCAGAGCATTGGAGCACACAAACCTTCCAGCCAGGAGGCACCACCAGGAGCAGCAACCTGGAGAGACAGGGAGCATGGAACTGTGCTCTTTCACAGTTATTCAGGGATGTTTCATCCACTTCTTTATTAGTATTCCACCCTAAACATGCACTGAAGCAACTGGATGCTAAGAAAGGATGGACTTAAGAGAGCATTCATTTTTTTTTTAATATTTTTTCGTCCTCAGCACCCAGGCTGTTTCAAATTAAAGAGAATCCAGCTTCAGGAGTCGGTGCTATTTTAATCATTCCAATGTGTCCAGTACGGGAGATGAACTCAAAAGGTGAATATTAAAAGTAGTTGTGGAATTCAGTCATTTCACGAATGAACACATAATAGCCAAAGGCAAAACCGGAAGGCAACTTCACTTCCAATCAGTGTTTTCATTTTATTGAAACCAGATTGGAATTCCTGGAAAGAAGCCTACATATCACATCTTTAATACTAATTTTCATATACTCCAGTAAAACTGTCAGGGTGAATCAGTTGTTGAAGAAAGCTTCCTGTATAATTTACAGATGTACCTCCCTGTAGCCTGCGATTCCGTCCTGAATCAGAAATGTGGTTTTGATCAAGCTCACAGATTTCCTCTCACCTGTGCAGGTTTGCCTCGGCTCTAATTTGATTATTAAAATGGGATGTTTTATGGCAAAGCTGGTGATAAAAGTGAGCCAGCTGCTGTGTACCAGCCAGGCCTTCCTGACGTGCTGCTGTACATCCCCACATACACCCCGCGGAGGAGCTGCAAGTCTGAACACAGACACACAACCCCAAATCCATCTTCCCAGCACGGAGCAACCCTGGGAAACCAAACCATTCTGTCTGCTTGATGCAAACACCTCCCTAAAAACCATCAAAGAATCGATAAGTGGCATTTCCAACGGGAGATAACTACCACCCCTGGATGGTGGCTGTAAGAGCCTTTCCTCCTAAGCCCCACCACAAACCCAGCTCTGTGTGTTTGAAGCGGGGGCCAGCGGGGCTGGGTGGCCACCAGCCACAGAGGCCTCTCCGTTTTGCACTGATAGCTGCTCTTTTTTGTTTCCCCACGAGCTGCCAGCCTGCCAAATCCTCCTGCCAAATCCCTTCCCTGCAATCTCACAAGAGAAAGAAGGGTGAGAACACTCAGGAGCCCCTCCGTGTTTTAATTCCCTCAAGTGCTGCATTACTCCCACACTGTGAAGGAGGGATGGGGTCAGCAGTGGGATGGGGGTTGTTGTAGGGTGGCTCCAGCTTTAGGAAGTGTCAGCACTTCCATTAAAGCTCCATTAATCTGGGGTTTGTAACTCATCTCTAAAAATTTGCTCAGGCTGCAGGAACTTGGCAAACGTGGAGTGTGTTGTGGATTTTTGTTGTTATCCCCTCTCAGTTGTTAAAAAATCCATGGTTTGGCTGCTTCTGAAGCATCTTTTGACATGTGCATAAAATGTTTATTAGTTTTTGACATTTTTGGGCTTGTAAAACTCAAAATTATCTTCATTATTAAAAAATGAAATTTAAGGAAGCTGGAGGGCATCTCCAGAGACTTTGACACAAATCCTGATGAGGCCATGTGTATAAACAAGAGTTTCCTTGTCCCAGACCTGTCTCCACCCATGTGCTTCACAAAACCAGGGCTCTGCACTGGCACAGGGAAAATTCTTTGGGAAAAGTGAGGCAGCACCAGGTGAGTTGGTGAAGCCATGGACAGGAGGTTGTGGTGCATCCCAGACTGCTCCACAATTGGGAAAAGAGCCCCCTAATCCCCTCCCTATCTTCCAGCATCACAGCGTCCAGCCACAGGTGATAGAAAATTCTGAGCAGAATGTTGAAATCTGGTATTAAATATTGCAGTCTGTACTTAAACAATCTAATTGTGGGGGAGGGAGGAGAGAAAGTGCAGGAAAATAGCTGAGGAGCCAGTGGTTAACCAGCCAAATATCACATACAACGTGTTCCTTCAGCCAAAACCTCAATTTGGCTTTTTGGGGTGAAGATATGTTGTGTTCTGGCACTGGGAGTGGGGTAGTGGTGCCCTGGCATCCAACTCCCAGCACCTCAAAACAGCTGGATTCTGAACAGTCCTGCCCCAAAATAAACCAGAATATACCCAATCCAACTTCTCTTTGTATTTGAAATTCTGTCAGCACCATCTATTTCAATCCTTGATGCATTTTGGGTTTTTTTCCAAAATATAGGATGATTTTCTTCTTTTCAGTATTGAGAAAAGTGCTTCAAAAATGTAGCAGCACAAGTGGATTAATGCATGAGCCTCTTACCTCCAGAGATGTGGTTTCAAAGTCTGGTTGGGCTGTCACATTATGGGCTCAGGGCTCCCTGGCTCGTCTGGCTGCAGCCATTCCATCACTGGGATGAAGGGATGGATTATCACAGGGCAAGGCTGCAGCACAACACAAGAAATGAGGTTAGGAATTTCATAAACTTGGAATTTCCCAATTAGATCCAGCTCTTTCTCCAGCTAACAGCTAAATCCAGCAGCATCCATGCATTTAAAGTATATGGAAGTTGGGTGGAGGTGCTGTTGGCTTGAACCCTGATGGGACTGGGATTTTAAAAACCCACACTGAGGTCTGTTCAGTCAGCAAAGCATGTAAACACACCCTGAGCTTCTAGGCTATGCTTAAAAATTTTTGATATCTGATATATTTTAAATATTTATTGTTCATGTTGCATAATTAACTTTGAAAGGTGATGTTTTTAAGGATGCTGAGGCCCAGAGTGGTGCCTACACCTGGAGTTTGAGGTGCTGTGGAAGAAACTCTCCAAGCACCAAGGGTGCATCACTGCACTCCCAGCCAATAACAATATTCTATATATCCCTCTGGAACTCTTCCCTGCAGGGTGGCATGAAATCCCAGTAGGTATCCAGTACTCCCTATGGAATGGGGGGAAAGAAAAAAAAGAAGATATTATTTATTTCTGTTGTGACAGCAGAAAACCAAGAATTTTTAGCATCCCCAGACAATTGTCAGGCTTGTCTCTCATTTCCTGATTCTGCTTTTTCCCAAACCCAGACTTACAGATTGATCCCAAGGGATTGTTGCTTCCTCTGGAGTCCTCCAGACATTTCTCTAGAGTTACTCCTTGAAAACTCCAACCCAAACCCTAATTTTCCTACTCATGCTTCTAATTAAAATATCCCCATGTCTAGCCTGCATCAACCATACGCATCCTTACTCTGCATTACTGCCATCTCTCTGAACAGCTTTTCCCCAGGATTTTCAGACCTGCATAAGTGGGAAATTGGCCTTTCCAGCACCTTTTTCCAATGTTGTAGCAACATCAACTTTGAGCAGCTCAGTAAATGGATAGAAATTAAAATTAAAATTATAGTACATGAGCAAATGCCCCATCAAACCCAAATCCTCCAAAAGGCACAGAACTGGAAATTTGTCTTAAACAAGGAAAAGAGTAAATACTGATTCAACTGTCTATTAAATGCAACTGGAAGCATTTTGCTTCCCAAATTTCCCATTGCAATCTGTGAGATTTCTCTGTGTTTGGTCTCTTTTCATACTTTTCCCTCCACTCCCACTGCACATCCCATCACTTCCCAGCAGCCCTGGGTGGGTGGATGGTCCTTCCAACCTCATAGAACAACTATTTCCTTTTTGGTTTTGCTGAACTATGTCACAGATCCAAAAATGTCACAACTGCATTTCAAAAGATGAATATTTTTTATCTCTGTCTCCCTTAAAATTTACACAAAGTGATATGAAACTTTTAAACTTTTTTCTATGGGTGATGCTGAGTTATCAGTGACCACAATCCCCTGGGGAAGGCATGGACATCTCCAGCAGCAATCCAAGGGCATTGGGTGAGCACAGCCCTAAACAAATTCTGAAGTAACCAGAATAAAAGAAGGAACAAGATTATTTCTGTGTAATAATATGGAAAATACAGAAAACCTCAGAAGTTTAACACAAATATGTAATCCACAAGCATTGACATCTGTGCTTCCTGCAGCATTTTCATTTCATCAAATCATAAAAAGGAACCCAAACCCAGGAAGGACCAAGAAACACCTTGAGGAATGAGAGTCCAAGATTCCATTTGAGCATAAAAAGGTTAAAAGGATGGATCCTGGGAAGCATTTTTTTGTAGTGCATGGGCATAAAGCAGAGATAAAGCTTGGGATCCATCCTAGAGTACAAACTGAGGACTCCCAATTCCTGGCAGAGCACCAAACCAGCAGATCTGTAACTTCCAGCATCATTTCATCACTGTGGAAACCTGGATTCCACCAGATGAGGCTTCCTGCTGAAACAGTTGTCATTTTCTTGAAGGCTCTGGAAGCAGAACCAAAAGCTTCTTCAGTGTGGATGGGAGGACTGGGGAAGGTGGGGAAGGAATAACTCTTGAAAAAAGAAAAGCATGGAAAGCAATCAGGAATTTCTTAGTAAAAGCATTGCTCCAAGAGCAGAGTCAGATTTTCTTACCTGAATTTTGGAGAGGCAGCAACTCCCATTCTTTCCGCTTTCCTGGGAGACAAAGAGGACTCTGGTCAAGGAGTGGATGTTGGTGCTGCATGTTTGCCAGGATGTGGCAGGGAATGTCCTCCTGCTCCAGCTCAGTCCCAGCCTTGCCTCAGAAGGTGATTCCTCATTCACCAGGGAAGTGCCACTGGAAGATGACAAGTGCCATCCCCAGGGAGTGATTTAGAGGGCTTTCCCCAGTGGGAAGTGATCCATTGGGATGAGAAGATGTGCATGAGCCTGACAGCATCTCCCAGCTGGTCACCCTTGCAGGATTCCTTTTTTTTCAGGACTGAGAAGCTTTGGCAGCCAGCAATGCCCATAAAATCCCTGTTACAAAGGGCAGGGAAATGGGAAGGACACGCTGCCCCCTTCACTGTGCCCTTCAGTGTAAATCACAAACCTCAAGAGCTGCTTCTTCAAAAATTCCATCCGGTTTTTTCTCCCTTCATTTTGATTTCCAGCACCTCAAGCAAACAAGCCTGGGGCTGGCAGTGAGCATTGTGCCTTTTGGAGCAAGATGAGGAAAGCCTTTGTCCTGGCTCTGGAGGGCAGCCAGAGCAGAGGCCTCTGCACGGAAAGACGTGTGCCTAGAGAAGGCAATATTTTGTCATATTTTCCCCCTTTTGGTCAGTGTCCAATATCATATCTCGGGTCACCTGGTGCAGACAATGAAAAAAAAATCCCACAAACATAGGAATAGTTGCAGAAGGCCAGAAAGAAAAATAGGGAGGAAAAAAAAAATCAATTTTCCAAAAATAAAACCTTTTTCAAAAAGTATATCCAAACAGCCAGCACTCAGCACTGTGAATAAAATTATCAGACCCAATAAATATTTTATGCTGCCATTCTAATTGCCAAAAAAAGAAGTTAATTTCTGAAGCAAAGTTTCCTTTTTTTTCCATCTTTATTTTTAAACCCTTAACATAATGACTGAATGCCTAATACGAACTTGATAAATTTTTAAAAGCTTTCTTTGAAAAAAAAAAAAAAGAATTCAAAGCTGAACTTGAGCAGGAGACCACAGGGAAGTGTCTAATCTTTAGTCGGACGCCTGGCACAGCCCCGCTCCGGCCGGTGCCAGCATTGCATTCTGACAGAACAAGTGTTGCATGAGATGTGAAGGATGACTCCGGTCTGCTGAAAAACCCTGGAGCAGGTGTTCCTCATCCTCATTTGCAATGGAGCATGGCCCCTGGCTCAGTGAGCTGGAGCAAATGCGCTGGCAGGCCCCATCATGTACCTGCGTGCTGAGATGCACTAATGATAATGGATGCAGGCCTATTAACCAGCCCATTTGTAATGGCACACAACGCTGATTGCTCGGGGAGTGAGTCAGCGCCTTTCCAAGGGGAGCGGGGCATGCCGGGAACCCATGATCCTCTGAGCATCCCTCCTGCTCGCCTGGGTCTACGGCTCTGTTAGTCTTTATTTAATGATACAAATGAATACATGATCTGCTACATGATTATACACCAAGATAAGGCGCCGTGGGCAGCGCTGGGCTGCGGCTCGGCGCCGGATCCGCGTGGGTCTGAGCGGTTCCCTGGTTGGGCTGGGCTTAATCTGAGAAGCGCCAACTCCACGGAAGAGTCAAGGGTCGGACAAGCACGCCTAAGCTGGGGGATTTACAGAAAGCTGCTGCTGATCTTTGAGTGAATATTTTGGTGCATCTAGGGAAAAACATTCTGCTCGGCTTCTACCCTTCATTGCCTGGCTTTCCTTGGGAGGGAAATTCCTCCAAGAATAACCTTTAAAAACACACACCAGGGCTTAATCGAGGTTTGCATTGTTCTTAAATAACTCCTCTGATGCGTTTTATATAAACGACTCTTGCTGAAAGCCAGTTCCCTGTTTGTGGAATAATGAGGGAGCTCAGAATGGACGCTCCTGTAAAAAGCACTCGTTAATAAATAGATCACATTACTTGTAGGTACTCGATTCCAGGGCCAGCTTAGTTAAACAGGCCCTGTCGGGCCAGAATATTGCAATCAGCAGAATACACTGTAATTATTATTGTAAACTCAAGGCCTGGATTTGCTGTGTTCTTGGCAAGCCCCAATAAGCTGCTTACGCTGCCGGTGCTGCAGCAGCTCTCTGGATTCCTCTGCAAAATGTGCAAAAGGGCTCTTTTGTTACTTTTTTTTTTTGCAAAATAGGTGGTTTGGTTGCCAATCTGGTCTAGCAGGCAAATCTCTCCAATTATTTTCCTTAATAAAATGCCCAGCAGACAACACACGGAAATTTATGAGAAAGATCAGCTCTTACCTGAAGTTGTAACAACCACTTTGAAGAAGTGCAGTTCCCTGTGCAATGCTTCACAAATGAAGCTGTGTAAGCAGGAAAAAAATGACAATTTGTGCACATAAATTCCTGCATTAAAATTATCTGGCCCATTCTCATGGTTTACACCACTCCAATAATGCAAACAACTAAAAATAAAGCTTAAAAGTTGATTTAATTAATTATTTGGGTATCTTTATATCTCAAAGCAATTATATCCCATCAGCGAAATTGGATCCAACATTCCTAATTTTTTTCTGATTTTCACCTGGCAGTGAATGATTTCAGTTTGTTACACCATTCAGCCAAAAAAAAAAAACAAAAAAAAAACCCCAAAACAACAACAACAACAACAACAACATAAAAAAACCCAAACAAACAAACAAACAAAAAAAACCTATTAGTATAAAAGAGGCATATACACATCACACTTTCACAGTGGTCAGGTAAAGGCCACAAATAAATGTCCACATAGATAAAAGCAAGAGAAAATCATATTACGGGAAATTGGGTCTGCTGACCCAGGAAATATCCTGTCTATAGAGTTCGTAAAGAATGTGAGAAGAACTTGGCTATTAAATGCAACATCCCAATATTCCCAATTACTCGTATAAAATTTTGCTGTTCTGATTTTGCCTTTGCTCAACTTGCTGCTTTAAAAACCCAACTTAGCAACCCAATCCCCCACCCCCAAGTCCTCACAACCCCCTTTGCTGGCAGCCATCAAAGGGGCTGGAATTTCTCTATATGTATTGTACAGTATATTTCAAAGGAATTTTTCTGCCATGCACAGTATATCAATACTCAATGTGGGAGTAATTTAACTTCTTAATTTATTGCAGCAGTAACAGCATTTTCAAACTGGTCATAAAATATTCTTGTACTCTTCTAATCTGGGTTTTCAATGTTCTATAATGGGAATTCTATGAATAATATTGGGAAGTGAGAGATATTTTATACGGTATCTCTAAGGGAACAGTGTTATTGCATAAAAGTTAGGTGACATGGGAGAGACTGATAGAGGTGGTGTTTAAAAAAAAATTTACCCTTCAGGATTTGTCACATGAATAATAATGATTTAGTGACATTTTTCCTTCCTAAAAATCAAATCTGCTCCAAGATAGGGTTACAAAAATATGTTCTAATTATGGATGGCTCTGAAGCATAGAGAGCAAGCACAGCAAGTATCAGCTATCTAATGGCCATTGTGAACGAGCCAAATACCCTCTCCTGTCCATTTTTGAATATATTCTGATTATTTTTGGTATCTTGCTATTATTAAGACCCCAGTGAGATCAAGGTCCTGCTGTAGGACGTGCCTCAAAAACAACAGGCACCTGCTGGAAGGATCTGCACTCACCACCCACTGCAGAGAGGAGAGAGGAGGGAGAAGAGAGAAGAGAGTGGAGAGTGGAAAGGGAAGAGAGGAGGAGGGGGAGAAGAGAGTGGAGAAATGAAAGAAAAGAGGGGAAAGTGGAGAGAAAGGATCACTCTCCTCCTCTCCCAGCACTGAAGCTGCATTTCCCCAGACCATAAAGGAGGGTCTGCAACGATCCAGGCACAAAATCTCTCAAATCTCAAGCCATGCTGCCTTTTAGGAAGCTAGATGAAGATGTTTTCTAGCCACATTAGAGGTGTCTTTCCAGGGAGGGCTGCATGATGCTCAGAGGGCCTGGCACTGCAGTGCTGCAGCACTTCCAGCAGTGCTTGGCTTCCCTGGAGGCTGTTTTTTGAATTTCCTTCCAAGGATTTTTGTCCTCTGATACTCCCTAGAGGTCAACAACAGCCTGTCTCACACCTATATGATTGGCACACAATTTTGTTTTGGCTGCAAAGAGAACTTTGTCCTTGCCCTAAATCAATGTTCAGCCCCGAGCTTTCCTGCTTTGCAGAGGCAAGGTGGGCAGTGCTCCAGAGGGCTGGGGGCTGGCATTGCCTCCTCTCCCCATCCATACCCACTGCCAGGAGCTCCAGCCTCGAGGCAGCACCCTGGGCTGCTCCACCCTGCACACCCAGACCCCAGTTTTTCCATGAAAGCTTCCTTTCCTTGCAGTCCTGGAGCAGCAGGTTTCCCGTTATTGTGCTTTCTGTTCTTCAGCACTCCTGGTGAAATTTATTGTTGTAAAGCGCCCTGAGCACACTGGCAGGGAAAGACAATTACCCAGCATTTCCAGTCTCAGAGAAGTGTAATTGTGATATATCTGTGTGCTACCTTCCAACACAGTCCTGTGGGCTGGGTCTCATCTTTCCAATTCCACACAGATGTCTTGATGCCCCTGTCCTGTTATCCCTGCAGGTGGGGGCTCTGTCCAGACTCCTGCACTCCAAAATAACCATTCCATAGTCAGACAGGAGTCAGGGACTTGGGATTGAGGCACAAAGTGCAACGGAGGAACCACTGTCATCAGCATTTCTACTCATTCTAGTATTATTCAAGTCACATCACTTAAATGAGAGCTTTTCCTGAACCTCGTCTTTGGTGTAAAATTAGAAGATTCTGGGTAATTTTTGGTGGAAATGCTTTCCTGGGAAACATCCACTCCTTGGACCCAAAGCACAATAAACTTGACAATACAGTGAACCAGTCCCTGTCCAGTTTTCCTGGGCCATAATTTTTGGATAGAGACCCAATATGAGCCAAACCCAGCAAGGTCAGGATCTCAGGGCAGAGTCACCATCCCAGGGCACATCCCTCTCAAAGCCACATGAGGAGACCGTGTGTTTGGAACCAGCCAGATGGAGCAGATTGTTGTGGTCAGCCCCTCAGCAGCTTTCGTGGTCTGTACCACAAGCTCTAAAATCAGGGATGAACCAGCAGCTTCTTCCCAGCACACCCTGATGGCAGAGGAAGGATTTTTTGGGACCTTAGTGAGGCATGGAGCTCAGGGAATGAGCATTTTCATGGCAGGCGATGTGGCTTTCTAAGGCCCCAAAATATCAGTGCATGAAATGCTGTCTCAAAACACATAATTTCCACCATTTTTTGTGTTTTTATTTACTGCCATTTGGGCATTTTTTGGGACACAGTTTAGTGATGGAGTTGGCAGTGCTGGGACAACAGCTGGACTCAGTGATCTTAGAGGGCTTCTCCAACCGAAACAATTCTGTGGTTCCAGGATTAAACACAATTGCACAAGGATCCCATGGGACTGGCCATCCTGGACTGGTCCAAAGGTCCATCTCAGCTCCCAGGGGCCACACCCAGGGAGGGCTGGAAGAGTTGGAGCAGGGAGCAAGTCTCCTACAGCTGTGCTCTCAGTTCCTGGAGATTTGACTAACAAACTCAAAACCGGTAACTTTTGGCCCAGCTCTTGATCACAACATTTTATTTCGCCCTGTCCCCATACAGGAGCCACCTCCCTCCTTATAGTCTCCTAACATACCTGCAGGTGTAAATATCCTATATATTCCTTTCAAATCATTTTCCCTAATATTTCTTCATAGAATTCATATTTTTTTCCCCTTTGACACTGCTACTGAGCCCTGACTGCACACGAGTGCCTGTATACAAATGTCCAAGACCAGGCTTGACTATCCCTAAGCTGATCTCTCCATTCCCTATAATCATTAATTATTTTACACAAGAAATGCCAAGCAGCTGGAAGCTTGGGAGGAATCGGTTATGAGCTGACTTTAGAAGGATATGGGATGGATGCAAAGGGCAGGTGGCAGAAATCCCACATATTTTCACCATCACAGAGCTTCACATCAATCCAGTATTTTTTTTGCAGGACCCAAAGCACGCCTGCTGCTTGGTCTGAGACATGAAGGATCTCGTGTCTGCTTTTATGTGTGTTAGCCCTGTGAATTCTCCTAACTGTGAGCACAGCTGGGCTTTAGTTCCCCCTAAAGCTGACCAAAGGCAGCAGGATTTCCAGCATCACATCCATGGCTTTGCTCATGTGTGCACCCAGACTTGTGCACACACACATATGGAAATTTTTCCACCAAAAAAAAAGTTTCCAGGTAAAAAGAAGCCTCTGAGGTTACCAACAGAGCAGGTTAATTGACATTTTTTCAGTGTCACTGCTTGTGCCTTCTGGTATAGATAAGGCTGAGAGGAATAATAATTTTCCTGCTTGGTTACCCATTTCCAGAGCTGATGGTCAGTGGCAAAACATCTGGAGCTCAGTGAGAGCTCCCTTGAAAAATTAAGAAAACTCCGGAATTCTAAGAGTTTCAACAATATGTTTCAAACAACACTTCAAGCTCAAATAAATTACTTTTCAGACAAAGCAAAACAAAAACACTTTTGCAAGACAAAAACATTTTCCTGGACTATGTCCAAGCTTTGCATTTGCCAAAACTTGAAGTTATGCCCGAGGGAGAGCAGAGTACCTTTGGCACATCTGCTGAAATGAGGAGAACTGTGTCTCTGGCTATGGTGAAGGAGCAGGAATTTAGCAACTTAAGCCTGCTTTTTGGGTTCAGGAAGCACAGAAGAAGTGATGAAAAACAGCCCAAAGCAAGAGGAGAGCGATTTAGTTTCTCTTCCATGAGGCCGCCTCAGCAGCTCAGGGTGGGGGAGAGGAGGGGGGAAGGAAAAGAAGGGAAAGCTGAAAAAAAAAAATTAACAAAAACTGAGGGTGGCTTGGCTGGAGTGTTTAGGGTTGTTTTGGTTTTTTTTCCCTTTCCCATCTGCAATGGCTTTTGTAGAGATATCAAAATCAAGAAGAGAGAAATCGGATCAAAGAGCCTGAGCGGCTTCGCTGGTAGCAGAAAATACC